>NW_015651641.1:2301021-2326711 GCF_001515625.1 Sinocyclocheilus rhinocerous
ATTTTATTTTATTAATTTTTTTTAAAGCTGCATTCATAATAATTATAAATGAATTATCAAAGTGCTGGTTAAAATTCTTTTCAATTGAGTGTAGCATGTTACACCACTGACTGTGTCAAAGTATCCCAACAGTATTGCATGTCGACTACCTCTCAAAGTACCATGATAATTCTATTTGGAGATTCTGGACTCACAGAGATTTTGGTGAAAACGTAAAGAAACAGGGAAAGCACGGACAGGTAGATCCGGATCCGCTGCCCACCAAAGCGTTTCTTCAGAAACTCTGGCATGGTCACGACCTGCAGATAAAGAGAATAAAGGGTCATAAAAATGATACCGCAGAGATAAAGTGGTTGACACATTCATGTTGTGTAAGTCAGCAATATTTGAAAGGTTTGTTCGGCAATGCCGGTTGGAGAGGAAGAAATGTAAGCATACCCCAGCCTTTATGTAGATGGGCACGAAAAGCCATCCCAGAACAATCACGAGAACAAGAGCCTGAGGAAAATATTAAAAAGAGACCATCGGTTTGATATTTTCTACACATATTCTCATCAGTGTTGTTACTGTTATTGTTGACTAAATTTAAAGCTACTAAAAAAAACTGTTGTTACTTGAAACTGGAATCAAATAAAATTTAAGATGAAAATTAGAAATAATGCCTTTGGCACCTAACTGAAATAAAATAAGTTTTTGAAGTGCTTAATGACTAAAACTAAAACTAAAACTAAAAACTAAAAAAAAATAAAGCTAAATTGAAATAAAATTAAAAAAAACAAGAAACTATGAAAAATAAAATACAAAATATTAATAAATACTATAATACATAAATAATACTAAACTAACACTGATTACACTGATTAATTCGTTTTTTAATAATACTTTACTTTAAAATCACAATACTTACAGAATATTATTTTTCTTTTTTAATGATCTACAGACATAAAATGTTGCCACATGCCAAAATTATTAAACATCATAAATGTCTTTTTTATGCGTTTTTTTGACATACATTCCACTCAAACCCCCCGATAGCAATACCAGCAGCCGCTCCAGTTCCTGCTATTCCCACAAAATGCACACTTCCGATGTTACTTGCAAAGAGAGAGGCTCCAATCTGGAAAAAAAAAAAAAAACTTTTTATAGAAGCAGTCATATTAATATATGCTTCATCTTATATTCACTAATATACACACATTTGATATTCATAGGAAGGTTTACTCCTGTATTGTATTGTCCTTGTGTGAGTGTACGGTCTTGAGTGTTCTTGAGCCGTGTGCTCTCTTGTCTGCGGGCCTTGTTTTATGTTTGGAGTGTGGTGTTTGGATTCCGGCACTCATGTCTGGTTCGGTTTCGGTCTAGTGTCGGTGTTCAAACACTCATGCTCCATGTCTTGTTTCTCGTGTGAGTGCATGTATTGTGTGTTCATTCATTCACCATGCGCTCTTGTCTTGTGTGTTTTGTGAGTGCTTGTTTTCACTGGCCAGGTGCTCGTGTCATTTTGTTCTGTTTATCACGCGGTTTATGTTTACATTGGCCACGTGCTTTCATGTTATGTTATGTCCTGTCTTGTGTTGTGTTGTGTAGCGCACGGCTCGGGTTTTCCTCGGACGTGTGCTTTCATGTTGTCATGTTTTGTGTGAACACGCTGCTAATAAGTTTTCTCATTAGCTGCAAGTTCATGTCTTGTTTTGTGTGAGCACATGGCTTTGTTTTGTTTGTTCCTATGTGCCATGTGCTCTCCTGTCTATTAACCCCGCCCTTCTCGTTGCCTGATTATTGGTTCATTTGCCCCACCTGTCCTTCCTTGTTACCTGCCTTGTTTGCTCCATATTTATTCTCCTTGTGTTTGCAATCCTGCATCAGTTTGTTTACTTCGTCTGAAGGCCTAGGCAGTTGACTTGCTGCCCTATCAGGCAATGACTTTGCACACAGTGTTTTTGCTCGAAGGCACCTCATGAAACTGATTTCGAACAGGCTTCGGAGGCAGCGTAATAGCTTAATGATCTACAACAAAATAGAACGAGTTTCCCTTGCGAAAATTAACCATGGTTTTACTACAGTAAAAGTGTAGCAACCATGTTTTTTTGGCGTATTGATTACCATTTATATCACTACAGTTTTACTACAAATACCATGGTTAAACTATGGTTAGTGTAACAAAACCATGGTTAATTTGTGGTTACCATGGTTTAACAATAGTAACCATGGTTTTATGATTACCATGATTAATGATTAATTTTTGTAAGGGTTGGTGATAACTAAACAAATATTTAATTACTATAATACTGGTTTCTCACTAGAACTAACATCAAAAGTGCAAAAAGTTAGTCAGAAATATACACTTACACAAAAACTGACCACCAAACGTAACTTTCAGATGCCATCTTTATTTTTTAGCTCAACCGGAATGGAACGCACAGGATTGTGGGATATAAAAGGCAGCGAAGGATACATCTATGCTGCTTTCAAAAATCGAGGAAGCCTATCTCATGAGACAGGAATTGAAGCTAACTTTGGATTCGGACGTGCCTTGATGCCTTCCTACCTTGGAATGCGTCCTCCGAAGGCAGCATTTTAGAGCTTTCAGACGCAGTCGTCAACTAATGTCTAATGGTTGAGGGGAATGTTGCGACAGGTAGGACTCATTTACGTCATTATTACTAGCAAATGTGTGTCACATTACTATTTAATAAAAGATAAGTAATATTGTGCATTGTCTAAAAATATAGATGTTTTCTTTTTTGGTTTTCAGGTTTTACCTGAAATTAGACTTGATGACTATTATGTGACCTGCCTTATGTTGAAATAATGCGCTTTTAGTGAATAAAGGACACGAGTTATTTAAATTATTGTATTTTGTATGTTTAATGAAAATAAAATGTTTGTTCTTTTTCTTCCAAGTTTCAATAAATAGACTTGAAATGTAATGACTTGTGACTGCTGTGTATGATATAATGCTTTTTAATGAATAAAGGTAAAAAAAATAATTTTTATAAATAAAAAGGTATTCTTTCTATGGCTTCAATTTCAACAAATTAAATTTTTTTACTGACTAGTATCGATGTTATGTATGCCCAATCATGCTGGGTTTTTTAAATGAACAGAATAAAACCTAATCTTAAATTGTAGTGAAAGCTCTATAGTAGCCTACTTAACAGAGATTTAATTTAGACTTTTATTCACATCGATCGACGCACATCAGAACTGGTAAACGAAAGGTCAGACGCGATTGATGCGCAAGAACCAATCAGATTTTGTAACACGTTTTACGCAAGCAATACAAATAAATTAAATTTTTAGCCTGAGCTTCGACGAAAGCCAATGAGGTTTGTTTCAACATATCACGCGGTAGATTGAGCTTGTATAAATAACAAATATAGTCGCAAGCAGCGATTATCAGGGTTCAAGTGCTTTAAGGCCTTTATGGCTTCTATGTTGTTAGGGTCTAGGCCAAAGTGAACTGTATGGCTGACACCAGAACATCATGATGGAGAATTCAATCACACCAATGAAAGGGTTAAACTATATTACTTAATAGATACAGTATTAATACACACTAAGCATGCTCACACACAAATAACTGATTGTAAGTCTGCTGTTTATGACACCATTTTTCAGGTTTAATCATAATGTGGCATAATTGTAAAAACTGATATGTCTTTATAAATGCATTGGTAAACTTTGACTAAATGTGAGTTTAAATGTTATAACAGTGATTTTATAATGTCTAAATATAAATCCAAAAGTAAAACCTGAGAAAATAACTATATTAGGGAGTAGAATGAGCCAATGAGTGATCCTTTTCTGCCATCTAGTGATTATAATTGCATTTTCAGGGAATTTACTATAGAGACAGAGCGACACGTGTCATAATCTGAAAACCACGGCCACCGGGGGGTAAAACAATCCAACGCTCTCCATTGACTTTGTATTGCGGGAAGCTGCCTCCTTTTCATTTCTGACTTATAACAAAAACCAGAACAATGCCTAAAAGCTGCTATGTGACAAGGTGTACAGTAAACAAGCTAAAAAAAAAAAAACTATGTTTTTATAAGCTGTCGACCCAAAAAAATGAGCGATTAAAGACACAAAAGTAGTGTGCAACGTGTCGTATTACTCTGAGAACTACACCCACTGGAGGGAAACATAATCGGCGACAGGAAACATTCATCATTTTTAATGAAAAAATTTAGCTTACAGAAATATAATATATAAAACTGACATTTGGATATTTGACTTACCAGTGAGAAAATGTTTACTGCACACGTAGGCATACTGAGTGTCAGGATCCCACAATTTATCCATTTTTCCTGCTGATGCTTCACGTCATATTGCCTGAATCCACTTTTGTCTCCTTTAAGGCTGGCTTTCACGGTTCTTATAAAAACTTAGTTCTGTTTTTTTTTAGCTTGTTTACTGTACACCTTTTAGGCATGGTTCTGCTTTTTGTAATAAGTCAGAAATGACAAGGAGGCAGCTTTCCGCAATACAAAGTCAATGGAGAGGGTTTGATTGTTTTTTGTTTTTTTTATCAGTATATTTATTATTTTCACATCAACAATTTACAGACTTAGTACAATTTACAAGTAAACATTCTTTCCTAACCACCCTTCCACCCCCATCACATCCTCACTAGACAGAACACTTAAATGAACATTCTTACGAGGCATTGAGCTGGTGTGTAAAATAAGGAAAAAGACAAATGAAAAAAATAAAATAAAAAATACAAGTAATACAAATAAATACATAAATAACAATACTGATAATAAATAAAGAAATTAAAGTCAAGAAAGGGTTACATTATCACATCAGCATTTTCAGTCAGTGTAACATCCAAATTATTCACGTATGCAATAAATTTGCCCCAAATCTTTACAAACATTGATGACTTTTTTTTTCAGATTAAACATTATTTTTTCAACAGGCACATAGGACGAAAGTTCTCTAAGCCATACACTAGGCCTTGGTGGTTCTTCTGATTTCCATTGTATAGCTATACATTTCTTTGCTGCTATCAGAGCCCGGGTTTGATTGTTTCCCCCCCCCTGTGTGGGCGTGGCCTAAATGCGCTTTGTCTCTATAGAAAGTGTTTTTAACCTCCAGTCTCCATAAAATTTTGCATGCTTGTTTAGAATAATATGATGCATGACTTTAAGTTTTGAGTTTTCTTAAAGGATTCATAGGCTTTTGGGTACACTATCAAGACCGTATTATTAAATGGCTCTGTTATAACTGTCTAAATGCAAAGGTTCATTTTTTTTTTTTGATAATTACCAAGTGAGTCCAGAGAATTATACTGCTCTGATTTTATTGATTTTGAGTTAAAAACCTAGGACTGTAAAACAATCTCCATAAACTTTGCAAGCTTGTTTAGAATATGTCACACATGCTCAGTTTTGTTTAGTTTTGATTTTCTTTTAGGATTTATAGGCTTTTGGGTAAATTTGGACACGCCCCTTTTCTAAATGATCCTGTTATATCTACCCAAAGAGAAAAATGCAATTTTTAAAAAAATAATTATTGATAGTCCAGAGAATTGTACTGCAGTGGTTTTATTGAGGTTGAGCGAAAAACCTAAGACTAGTTCACACAAATCGAGAATATTTCATGAAATGATATGAATATTGTGTGGATGTGTGAAAGACCACGTGATTACACAGGCATAAAACTTGTTAGTGCTAGTGGCCGATTTCTTTCAAAATTTTTACAGACCCTAGAGCCATGAGTCGAACATGCCCACCGAGTTTCGTTCCGACCGGCCTCCGTTAACCTTGTCTAAAAGGTGCTCAAAATTCATTGGCTGATAACGGCCATGTTTTTTGAGATATGCAGATGCCCTCATACACAGACATGGCACCTTGGACAAAGACACGGCATACAAATTTTCAAGTCAATCGGACTAATCGGTGCGTAGTTATAGCAGGTTTTTGTTTTTACTGACCTCAAATTGAGCTCTTACATAAGTGTTCCCAGTTTGGCAAAAATATCTCTTTCCATTCAACAGTTATAGGTGTTTTAGTTAAAGCAGTTCCACCCCTTAGGAATGTTTTGGCATCCGGTCGCGACGGTGAGTCAAAAGTTCAACTTTTTTGATAATTGTTATTCACTCTCCAGAGAATCTTTCTGCACTGGTTTGGTTCCGATCTGCTAAAAAATCTAGGACTAGTTCGCAAACGTAGGTTTTTCAACAAATCCAAAAAACCCGAAAGGGTGATGACGGAATCCGATGCGTTTTGTCCGTTGTGAGCCAAGGCTTCCAACTATATGACACTTGAGCCTGTGACTAACAATTTAGGAGCGATTATGTACTTTTGATTGCTGGTGACGTTGTAGACGGTGTGAGTACTACCATCCCTCCAAGTTTCGAGTCTCTACAATTTATGGTTTGGTCCGCCCGGTCACTTTTAGGTGGAGAATGCTGATCCTTGGCCTTTCTAACAATTACAGTAGGGTTTCAGCGCTAAGCGCTTAACCCCTATAAGGATATCATAATAATTTTGAAAAATCATTTATGATGCTCTTCAAATGATGCGATGTTGAAACGCTTTTGGAAAGTAAAGTTAAATAGTAGCCTATTAGAATGAATGTACTATGTATTTAAAAGTTAAGTAAATGTGTATTTTATTTAAATGGTATTACAAAAGAGCCTTTTAAGTATTCTTTTATGAGTACAAAAAGTAAAACAGAACAACTGTTTGCTTGCTTGCTTATTACTAAGGCATAGTTGAAAAAATTATATTTCTAAGTTGGTACAATGTAAGAATGCACTTGCATATTTTATAGCTGTAATGTACAATGTGTGAGTGAATTAATATACTTTATAAAATATATTAAAATGTTAATGTTTTTTTAAGATATCTTACTTTTGAAAAGCAGGCTAAAGTACGTTCATTACATAAATACATACTTTAAACCTAAAAATGTTCTTACACAAAGTAAACTTAAATATTATTTAAATAAGAGTAAAATAAGTATGTTTTCTGTAAATACACTAAAATGTCATAAAAAGCAAATTTTTAATACATTTAAGAGTGCTTCTTTTTCACCTGGGTATTAACTCTGTCTATTGTTTGACTATATGTGGCAATACAATCACCATAATGATAAGCTATAAGAACTGCTTCTTCTGCACAGCCTGAGGTGTAATTCAAACAATAACGATTGGAACAATAAACTTTGTAACAACAAATAAAAACCTTAAAAATTTGATATAAGGTGATAACTTTAGCATTGACCAAAGTTTGACAGTTCCATAAAAACTGCATGAGCAAAGCATATCAGTATTTTCAGCTGTAATGAATAGTGAGTCGCATCTGGCATCAGTGCATAACGGCCCCATAAAAGTTATCATTCATGATATCATATCATATTCATATCTTCATATCTTATTGATATCATGATATCAAGGTTCTGAAATGGAGGGGCAGTTAGGGTCATTATCATGCCATATCTGTGATCATGTGAAATCACTGGTCATGCTATTGATAGATACATAATCAGCACAGATACAAATGCGTAGCACATTATGACAAAAATTCGCCACATTTGGCACACTGATTGATAACTATTGATGTATTGTTTGATGTATTGATATGATCATGACATATTGTCTATGTCCATCACATTCTGAGTGCAAAACAAGATGCTTTTAAGGTTTAAAGCACGATTATCCTCCATCTTGATCCCATTTACTTACTGGCCACCACACCATACTTCTGCCAGCCAGGAAAAAGCCTCCCACTGTGGCTCGATTGGTCCGTACCATTGCCTTTGGACAGAAAGAGTCATTCAATTCAGCATATATACAGTTCTAGACTCTTAAAATATTAGACAAAATTGTATGTGACTTTATGTATGACATCATAGCTGCAGGATCAGACTCGTTTAAGAATAACATTGGTGGACTCAAAGGTTGATGGATTGGTGTTCAATGTCTTTGTTTGTTGTTTGATTAAATATGTTTGAATTTTCTCAAGAGGTTTTAAAATGATACGGATTTCGGATGTGCAAATACAAGAAGAAAAATATGGTTTTATCAAGAAATCCCAGAAATGTCAACGCCCTCAATAAGACTAATTTGTAAATAATTTAGTAAAATAATTTCTAAAAATGTGTACATTTCTAAAAAATTATTTTTAGTTTTAAACAGATAGAAGTATGATTAATAGTTCATTCGCATATGAAGAATTATTAAAAACATAATAATAATAACATTATTAGAGCAATTAATTAATTTTTCTAAAGGATTTTAGCTTTTTGGATTATATTACAATGTATTATAACTTTCTGCAAAATCAGTTACCATCAACATTCTGTCTTCAGACTTATCTTATACAGCCATTTATATGTACATTACATTTATATTTTGATGAAAAGTTAACAATTCACAAGTTTATCAATGGTAGAAATATCTTTTACAGAAACTATTGACCACTTACCCATATTCCCACAGCTAGAACCACCAGAAAATATATAACAATCACTGAGATGTCCGCTGGATTGTTAATATATATGGTGATGTTTTTTCTGTTCTCATTGCGTATCCAAGAGAATCCAAAATAATCTTCACCCATTTTGCTGATGTTTGAAGGGCCAGTGGAGCAGCACACTGCGTCCCTCTCTGACACAACGGTAAAGACACCTGGATCACACGCTCACCTGCAGGTGTATGAACGTATCTGCGTGTGCACACATTCACTTATATGTGTGTGTCTAGAGATAGGTGCGACCTTCTCAGAGTTAATTATAAAAGTGTGTTTGTGACTTAGAGTTGTCAAAAATCTGAGATTGAGAATCCTTAATGATTAATTTGTATGGCAGGTGTATAGCAACTGTGAGACTGGTAGGGAGTCAATTATGTAAAGTAAAGATCCAATACTGCAATCTATGGTGCAGACATTAGTGTATATACAGTATACAACATTGGTTATGTTATGTTAAGGACACCCTGTGCTTTGTGGCATTACAGCTTCAAGACAAAAGAAAGTAAAAATGGCTAATGAAACATCAAATGACAACCATTACAAATTTAGCATTTAAGCTTCCTACACTACAGATGGTGTAATTAATGGATATGAATCACCACATGGATATGAAAGGTCCATTGTCTATTAGCAATGAATGAAGCACATGTTACACAGATGTCAAACCAAGCAGATTTCTGTTGGCCAACCAGGGAAATTTGCTTAAAAAAATTTGACCCCAATGCAAAATCTGCATTGTAAAATTCTTCGCCATTTTGCAAAATTACAAATCGTGCAGATTCCCATGGAAATGACCGGATTTTGCCTACAAGACCAACGGTAAATATGACCGCACCATAACTGGCTAATCGCACTACTAACTGCTGTTCTCTTTCAGTCGGTCACTTCGATGTTGTGTCGAAGTTGACACTAGCGGTCGCTCTCAGGAGCTCAGACACCACTGACATCATTGAGAAAAGGCCAATGAAATTGACAAGCAAAATTGGCATCTCATCGTCATTGGATATATGGCACAGGCAGTGGTCTCTTCCTTCCCCACACACAGCTAAGTGTTGTGAGAGTACCCCTGGGTGCTTCAATGCCGTATATTGAGAACAAATTTCCTCCTAAAAGTGTAAATTCTCTGAAAGATCTTAATGGGTGGAATCGTGTGTTTACATCATGACTTTCCATCCGTGCCCTTCTGGTTGCGGTTTCTACATCTCTCCTAATGACCAGCACGATCGCTGCGTTCAGTGCTTGGACCGTACTCGTGCTGAAGCTGCCCTCGTGGATGGTTCATGTTCTGTTTGAGTACAATTTCTCATTCGGGGCTCGTGAATAGGATGAGCTGTCGATCGCCACATCAGAGGGCAGGCTAGAACCAACCGAAGTTGATGACTCGACAGAACCGGCGCCCTCGGGTGCCGAGTTTCAGTCTGAGGTAGAGACCTGCACTCCCGTGGGACCCAGGGTGCAGCGCGGGACAACTCTTGATGGGCGAGTGCGGGTGTGGGCGGGAAGAGGCTCGTGTGTGTGCGGGATGCAGGAGAATAAAATTATTTGCGGGACTCCCGCAAAATAGAAATGATCTAAACATAAAATGTCTAAAACATATAAATTGTTATTTATGTGTTACACAAAAGCAAAAAGAACAACTAATAAAATTAAAATTATTAACACGTGCAAGATAGGCAGAGTTTCTATTTATAACAAATGTTTAAAGAGTTACGCAATGTAGCCAATCACAGACTCAGCTGTTGATTTCTGGAACGCAATGGCCAACCAGAGGTGATTAAGTTAGAATCCACTCACCGCAGTGCTGAAATTGCGTGCTCACGAATCGTCTCATTTTAACACACGAAGTGTAGACATTGTGAAATATTCATTGTGCAATGTGCATATGTTCATTGTGTTATAACAGAACTTTATGAGATCACGATGAACTGAGATGTCAGCTTTTAGTACCTAATAAAGGAAGCGTTGCTCGCATTCTGTCATGCCAAACCATGCACGCAGCAGCCCATGCTTGCTTTTCTGTTAAAAAATAACAGTGGTTTGTGAATGTTGATGCTTAGCCTAAATAACAAATATTTTATCGGGAGCATTTATGCTGGGATGTTGTGGATCTTAGGAGATGTTACAGAACCATTTAATGTACATTTCTTTGATGTGCTGAAAAAAATCTATATAGATTACTTTTATGCTGGCTTTTGAGGGCAGGAGCGGGACAAAACATGACTGTCGCGGGCGGGAGCGGGCCCAGATAAGATATTTTTCTGCGGGAGCGGGCGGACGCGGGAAAGAATTTTGCGGGAGTGGGACTGAAAAATCCATCCCGCGTAGGTCTCTAGTCTGAGGCAGATGCTGAGATGGCGGCCGTGCTTGGCCGGGCAGCCAAGAGCATGGGGCTCGAGTGGACGTCTCCACCCTGTCCTGAATGCTCTCGGCTGGATGACTGGTTTCTAAGCTACGCCCAGCCCCAGTTCCTTTCTTTCCGGAGGTGCATGAATGTGCCTCATGGCCAGAACACAATATACCACATGGAAGACAGCCACCAAATAGTCATTAAAAGAGCTATTTCCTTCCCTGGGACACACACACACACCCCGCGCTCTGCCGGGTGTGTAGACAAGGCACTCTGCACCCTGAAGAACGATATGCCCTCTGCCACTGTGCCTTTTGCTCCACAAAGCCACAGGAACCCACCCCAGGTAGGTCGAACGTAGATCCACTGAGACCATTGGCAAGGTGTCTGGATGCTTGGTTGAAGCTCCCCAGCACTTCCCGGTGGCTTCTCAGAACTGTTCGGCTCGGCTATGCAATTCAGTTTGCCAGGCGTCCGCCGAAGTTCAGTGGCATTCTGTTTACCTCAGTACGAGGCGAGAATGCTGCTGTTCTTAGAGCGGAAATCACAAGAGTCAAGAGATGAAGAAAGGGTTTTACAGCCCCTACTTCATTGTACCCAAGAAGGGTGGGGGGCTCAGACCAATCTTGGACCTGAGGGTGCTGAACCGGGCCCTTCAAAAGCTCCAGTTCAGAATGCTGACCCTCAAGCACGTTAACATGTGTAAAGGACTGAGATTAGTTTGCAGCAATAGACCTGAAGGACGCGTACTTTCACGTCTTGATCCTTCCAAGGCACAGGCTGTCTCTTCAGTTTGCCTTCGAAGGGCAGGCATATCAGTACAAGGTTCTTCCCTTCGGGCTGTCCCTGTCTCCTCGAATACTTTCAGAGGTATCTAGGGCATATAGCATCCTCATCCGCGGTTACGCCGTTGGGACTGATGCATATGAGACTGCTTCAGCACTCGCTTCATACCTGAATCCCGAGATGGGCATGGCACCGAGGCACACATCATGTGAGCATCACAACAGAGTGTCGCCGCACTTTCAGCCCTTGGAAGGACATCTTGTTTCTACGAGCAGGGGAGCCCTTAGAGCAGGTGTCCAGATGCATTGTTGTCACAACAGATGCTTCCAAGATGGGCTGGGGTGCTGTATGCAACGGTTGTGCAGCCTCCGGGGTCTGAACGGGCCCTCGGCTGCATTGGCATTTCAATTGCCTGGAGATGTTGACAGTGCTTCTGGCCTTGAGGAGGTTTCGACCATTGATCCAAGGCAAGCACCTGTTTGTCCAGACACACATTCCGGGTGACCTCAATTGTGCAGTGTGGAGGCTTCACCCCAGACAGTTCAGCTGATTTGGAGTCGATTCAGTCAGCGCAGATAGACCTGTTTGCCTCGCCAGAACCCACCATTGCCCACTGAGATATTTCCTTTACTGAGGCCCCCCTCGGCACAAACGCACTGGTGCACAGCTGGCCCAGGGAATTACGCAAGTATGTGTTTCCCCCGGGGAGCCTCATTGCACAGATTCTGTGCAAAGTCAAGGAGGACAAGGACCAAATCTTGTTGGTGGCACCATATTGGCCCAACAGTTCTTGGTTCTCGGAGCTTGTGCTGTTGGCTTCAGCTCCTCCTTGGCAATTTCTCCTGAGGAGGGACCTTCTCTCCCAGGGGAAGGGCACAATCTGACACCAGTGCCCAGAACTCCGGAACCTCCATGAAATGGCGCATTTTCGTGAATTGATGTTCTTCCTATGGGAAGGATCCCTGGAGATGTGGCATCGGATCTGTGCTCTCCTTCCTCCAAGAGGGCCTGGACAGGCACTTGTCTGCTTCTACACTCAAGGTGTACAGGTGCATCTCAATAAATTAGAATGTCATGGAAAAGTTCATTTATTTCAGTGCAATTGCAGCAGACCACAACACTGTATATGGCAGATCAGTGGGGAAACACAATCTGGTTATCATATTCCAAAGATAAGATGAGTCCAGTTCAGTTCCTTTTTATGAACCATGGACTACTCTTCCATCACTCAAAGCACTCTAACGTGGCTGAGTTCAGCGGAGGAACTTGCTACAAGAATCCATTACAGGGAAATATCCCTCAAGTGAATGGATCTTGTAATGGATTAGTGCCCCATATGCCGTGGCTCCCTCTGGTTGACCCATATGTATATTAGTCCACTGCCCTGTTCCGTAAGGATTCAGTGTTTCCCCTAGAAAGACAGTCAATATTTTGCTTGTTTCTGTGTTTGGTAGCTCTCCCCTTATGTGGGGCCCACCATAGAAATCTTCCCTATGAAGTACTTCCTTTCAGTAAGTCCTTGGTTTGTTCTCCACATGTCACCTCCCCTTCGGGTAGGATGTGGTCTCTGTAGTGTCCTTTCCCCACTCGGGAAACAGATGCTTTCACAACATTAACCACCAGAACTTTTCAACCGTTACTTATTCCTACTTTCTCAGAGTGAGAAAAGGCTCCAGCTGAGGTGAACTCTGCCTTATATGGCGCCCCCATGGACTCGTAACGCAGTTCAGTAGCTGTGGCGTTTAGTATAGGGACCCCTAGTGTCACCTTTGACACAACGTTGAAGTGACCGACTGAAAGGAAATGTCTCGGGTAGGGATGAAACGATTACTGGTTTGACGATAAATCATGATAAAATTCCCTACAGTTAGTATTACCGTTCTGACTGTCTTCAGAAAAGATTTGATGACATTTTGTTTTCATCTTCGCTCCATGTAATACCTAATAAAGTAGTGTTCTTAATTGCGATGCTGCTTTGTCCATGGAGATTATGGGGAAACAGCTCTAATTCTGCTGTTTCATAAGCGTCACCTAGTGTCAGAGAGTGAATTTACAGAGAGTTTATTTACATTTAGTCTCACATAGCCAGATCTTCAGACTGACGGCAGAAGGTCTGGGAACCTTGGCCGCCTTGAATGGCCAAGGAACGCCCAAGAGGCCATATGACTGACAGATAAAGCAAACAATCATGTTTTGTTTTGTGCCGCATCATGTTTAGGGGCGTGGAAATGTCCCCACAATAACAAACCAGTGTGTAAAACTCTTGGACATATTTTATAAATTCTATGCCGCGAACTTTAAATATTTCACATACTTTTGAAAATCCAGTGTTTAGTTGATCCTAATAAGCGCTCATTGTCACAGTTGTAAACACGACGGCTTTCTTCTAACATGAGGGGGTTTGGCGTAATGGAATATTTTTTCACAGGCGGAACATTAAAGAATGCGACACGCACGTCTCCCGAAAATCCTGTATAATTCAACCAATCCGATGACGACTTTGAAACTCCCGAAGTGTTTCCAATTTTGTGTGCCATATTCATCAGACGTTCAGCCAACGGTCCGTGGACGTGACGTCTGAGGCTGAGAGTAATTTACAATCAGCCTGTGTGCATATTTTGTCTGGCCAAAAAATTGACCCAATTTGCATGCCCTGCTGTAAATTTTGACCGGTTGATGAAAAACGAGCGTATGTGGATTCTACACATTTAAACAATTCGAATAAGGTATCTAGAATTATTTATGGAGCAGATAAAATACATATAATCAATTATCATTTTCACTTGACCCTTTTCTTTATTTAAAGGCTGAAGTGTGAGGTTTACCATTTTATGAAACGGTTTCAAAACTTTATTTGAACATTTCGTACATGTTATTAGATAAACTGCTGTCAGTCATGTTGTCATTTAAAATCTAGACATCATTGATAATGTTATTGTTTTAGTGTTTATGCAAACATAAAGTCATTTTTTTTCTTTGTTGATTTTAAATATAAAACTTGGTAAAACAATTTATGTCAGTATTTTTTTGAACATTTCCAGCACATTTTAACAACTCCTTGATAATAACCGTGATAATTTTGGTCACTATAATCGGGATAAGAAATTTTGGTAACACTTTACATTAATGTTCCCTTTATAAAGGGAAATAACAATGTAAATAACAATGTTTTATACCTTAAATAATTGTATAAGTAGTAAAACAACACTAACGGGACAAAAAAACGTTTTAAGTTTAGAAACATTTTGTGTCTCCCCCTCCCTTGCCTCACAGTGCTTTGGTCCAAACGCCTGCTTTCCTCTTTTACAGGAAGAGAGAGAGAGAACAAAGTCAATAGTTATGGAACTCCAGTAAGTAAGGCTGTCAAGGCTATTTTATTCACTTAAACATCGGATAAAGTGATAATTTTCTCTTTAATACAGATGATGCCAATGTATTTTTCGATGAGTCGCTATGTTAGCAATAATAACGGTGCCTACTTGACGGAAAGGGTTGCCAGGTTTTCACAACAAAACCTGCCCAATTGC
Organism: Sinocyclocheilus rhinocerous; assembly: GCF_001515625.1. Lineage (NCBI taxonomy): Eukaryota > Metazoa > Chordata > Actinopteri > Cypriniformes > Cyprinidae > Sinocyclocheilus > Sinocyclocheilus rhinocerous. The sequence continues at coordinate 2,316,168 of NW_015651641.1, forward strand.
TATTCAAAAGTAGCCCAAAAGTAGCCCAAACTAACCGCGTTTCGAGGGGGTCCCCCGGTAAAAATTGCGTTCCTGGGGCTAAAATACACATTATTGGGGATGCTTCAACCCGCGGACATGAAAAACAACCAGCGGCAACAGTGATAAAGTAGCCCAATTCCACAAGAAACCCACGGACTTGGCAACACTTTGACGGATAGTAATGTCTACAACGGACACGACCTATGTCGCGGCGCACAACAGCTTGAAGTTGTCTAATTGGCACGGTCTCCCTGCTGCACTAATAGCAAGGCTTTCCTCCCTGTATACATATCCTTACAAGTACAATTTTATCTGGATTATTCGTGTCCCCTTCAAAAATTGCTCTTGAGAAAATTTGTTTATTGTCCCCCCAACTGTTAGACGAAATGTACGCCCCTGGAAGAGACGCAACAACAGCAATCTACTGGAGACCACAACATCAATAGACGGCAACATTGAAATGCCTGTGTGAGGGGGTTATGAGATATCCACAACTCTAGTTTAAATGAGTATAAAGACAATGTTATCAGTCATAACTTCTGGCAAGAAATAGCGCAGACACTGAACGAAGGTGATTATCAAATAGAGTATATCTGCTTCTGAAAGTCTGCATATTCGGCTGTTTGCATACACCGAGCTGCTTAAAGGTGCACTAAGCAATATTTGAAAAACACTTTTGACCACAGTGTCGGACTGAGTCCCAAAACACACTCGCTGCCAATCAACAGTAAGGGGCGTGTCTAGTAATGATAGGGAGAAGAGAGCGCTCAGTGAGTGCACAGGACGGATATCAGCAGATCGACTACAGATAGCAGATAAAAAAAGAGGAAAATTTCAGAGGAACAAAACATTAAAGAGAAGGGTTAAGATCAGGCAAGAGGTAGGAAATATTGGAGCAGCTTTCCAGCGGTGGAGAGAACTCAAGGAGCGGGAAGGCCTGGAATCGGATGCCGAAGTTGCTTTGTTTCTTCTTGATAGGTGAGTTACGTTGATTTTTTACGTTGAATTACCATAGTAACACACATCGCTTTCACTTATTGATGACATCATACCCTCAGGCAGCAGGCATAGCGTGTTCCGCCATCGCCGCCGCCAGGGTTGTGTACGTGTGGGGCGATGTCCTGTTGGGGTATGGCCGTGTTTGTTTTGTGCTTTCAAGTATCAACATAGTTTGGCAAAATTCGCTTAGTGCACCTTTAAGTCCGCCAGTAGTGCAATTATCTCAAAATGATTGTTTTTGGTGAGTGAGCTAGTAAACATGATCTTAAATTAGTTATAAAGTCCTAAATGACTGTAAAGAGTTGGGCGAAAATCGGATGTGTGTCATATCCGCATCTTGTGCATCAGGTTTTAAAGTGACAGCGCTGCTTTTAAAGTGAAACCTGATGAAATCTGTCGTGGATGTAAATCAAAGAACAAAAGAAAAAGAGATCACTCGACTGTTCTAGCCACTGATTAACTTTTGTAGCTTGAATAAAAATGTATCTATATAGTTTATGCATACACAATTTCTAGTTTATGTGAAGATTGTTTAAAGTTCACTCAAATTAAAAGTTGTTATATTTTTCAGAGCATAATAAATGTTAAAAATGGCTTTCAATTATACTGTAGTGTTGAACGTCTATATACAATGGCTGAAATTGAAAAAAAAATGCATTTAATAGAGACATCAGTAGCAGTATTGGTATCAATGATACTGGTCTTCATTAATAATAGGCTACTTAGTAAAAAGATGCCATTAAACACATATTTAAAATATACCATCTTTGTTGTTTTTACATTAATTTGGAGGTTCAATGTGAAATTATGATGATATATATGAATATGCGATTAATCATGAATAATTACAGAAAAATGTGCAATAAATTTTTTTTTAAACGATTGACAGATATCACTAATGTTAACCTTTTGTAGATGTCGGTGTTGGTATTATTAGCTCATTTTACTGCTGAATATGCATTTCAGTTTAATTTCTAATTTTATAGGCTCCCCACCCCCTTGGCCCCCTTCAGATTTTCAATTCGATATACCGGTCCTCAAATTAAGCTAATTGAATAGCCCTGCTCTACATACATCAGAATCAGTGGATTTGTAGCAGTTTTAGACAGTGTAAACATGATTTTCGATACGTCATTCTTGGGTGTATCAACAAGGAAACTGCCTGAATGTTTGCCACTATCTTTTAGTTCATGTGATAACTACAACACACTGTGTGGCTGAAGGATCAATCATTAACCGATCATGGCTTGAACATTTTCAGGTTCAGATAGTAGATGCATGCATGCTCATATGACCCCTTTAAAGATGAACAGATTTAAGATATAAAACAGACCATATGGCACAAGGTCTGGTTGAGAAAGCCGTCTTTGGCTTTATCAACTCCCCAACAATCCCTCTAAAATACCCAAGAGTCATATGTGCTAGTTGTCTTATGTTTTTATGTCTATCTATGATTATGATTACCTGCAGATGAAAACCAACCTTCGGCTAAATTCGGTACAATGCATGAAATGGAAACATTTATGTTATAATTGTACATGGTCCCTTTTCAAATAAATGTTTAATAATAATAATAGTATCTCATTACAGCCGTGAACGTTTATCTTTAAGATGTAAGGTCTTATAGTCATAAACACCTGACCTGGTGAGAGCTGGTAATAGGTTTCTCAGAAATTGATATTATTAATCAGAAGTGACTTTATGTTCTTAATGCACATTCTTGGTCTTATTGTGCACAATTCATCAGTGTGCAATTACCGCAATATTGGGGGGGGGGGACAACTTTCCTATGCAGATGATGTCACTCAGGCTAATGAATATGTTGGTTTCATGTGGCTCTGAAAAACTTTTATACTAATTTTAAAATGTCATGTGGTGTAACCATCAAATAAAAGCAACCAACTTTCCTTACATCATGAATACATGAGTGGACACATCGTAATCATTATAAAAAATAAAAAAAAGTATTTTTTCAGGGTATCAAATATCATGAATTGTTAATTCATTACTTTTTGAGGAATCACACCACATGACATGTTACATCCTGAACTAACCTTGCAAGGTCCAATTATCTGATGTTTTAAAAGACTTGTTAACCTTGACACACATGAGGGTCTGTTGTGATCTCTATGACGTAATTTCCTGTTTTTTTATGCTTGTTGGTTGGCCACATGACAAAAAGTTTTGTTAAAATATAATCTGTTCCAAGAAATATTAATAATAAACAATATGTCAAACTACATAGGGTTTTCTCATCAAGGATTTTTTTTAAAATATCAGGACAGTTCTACCACCCTGACAGTTTATAGTTTGACAAAAAAAAAAAAAATATTCAAATGAATTTTAAATCAGTGTCATGTGCCAACTTTATCTTACAAAATTTTATTTTATGAAATTCAACTTTCATACTACATAAAAACATACCATTTTTAATAGCATTTAAAAAAAATTAAGCATGAACCTGTAAACTTGAAGCAAAACCCTCAGTGGGGAATGAGCATGAATGATGTACGAAAATGTATGAATGACCACTTTGCCAAAACATAAAATGGTTACCAACTGTCATCCATGTGTATTGTGAAATCAGATTCATGTTGACTACAAGCAAAAAAAACAACATTTTTATAAGCTGTGTGTGTGTGTGTGTGTATGTGAAATTGTATAAAATAGTGTCAAATTTTATTTAATAATAAATGTGTGTGTAACCACAATAAAGTGCCAGAAATAGACTGCATTTTGAGAGTTCCCATGATAAGCAATGTCTTTAATGTCATTCTTACATAACCTTGCATATGTAATCCTACTCAAAAGACTTTTGATCACCGCGTCTCATAACAGAGTGCCGTCCACATTTTGGATGACAACATACTGTTGTGAGATCAGCAGATATAGACAATTCACAGGGCTAGCAAGGTGTACAAGGTGAGTTTGGGGGAACGGCAGACAAACACATCTAAGCAGTGATGGAGGTACAGATCAAAGATGAGTGAAGAAGAACAACGTAATAAGGTGTAACATTAGCACTATACTGTGCCACGTACTCAAGATCTCATCCTGTAATAAGTGTTACAGAGTTTCTACGAAGATCGAGTCCTTACAAGTACACACTAAATAAATGTCACATGGAGACCAGCAGGCTTTCAGCAACTTGTTGCGGGAAGAAAGGAGAGATTTGTATACAGAAAAAGAGGTCATGGACAGGAAGATAAAATTAGTGGATAAATACCCCTTTTTCACCAAAATGGTCTCAGAACTGGCTTGAGGGCTGAACTGATGTAACTTGTTTAACGATTATTTTACGACAAATTTTGAGAATAGTTTCAAAATCATTTGAATCAGTGCCATCAAGACAAATATTTAATGAAAAAATATATTTAATATGTTATGAATGTTGAGAATACATTTAAACATCCAAATTAATTTCAGTTTGTGTCTTTAAATCACAAGTAATATATAACTAGCATTCAATTTGTGAGTATATTTTAAAATCATTTCATTTCAAGCACATCACAAGTGATGTATAAGGAATAAAATGACAATATGCGTCAACTGAATGCATTATATATTATAATGGAAGGGGCATAGTTTTGTTTCACGTTTTGCATTTGTTTTGAAAACTTGGACAAGTGACATTATCCAGGTTCGAATCGAACAGGTTTTAGAGGCCAACGCTATTTTTCCATCTCAGAACTGCCTTTTCTGCAATGGAACGGTTCCAGTTTGGGTAATGGCTTCCTGTTGGTGGAAAAGGGGTAAAAAGAGGTGAGAGATCAATCAAGGGTCTGAAGTGCTGCCCTGAGGAACCAAAAAAAGAGCATTGAGGTGTCACAACGAGACAGGAAAGATGGAATGGAGAAGAAAGAGTGAGAATTAACGAGCAGACGGAGAGAAATAAGATACAGCTTCAAAGAAGAATGTAGAAGGGACAGACGGGTGCTACTACAGCTAGAAGTGGCTGATCTCAGTTATTGGCGTCTCCTCCTTCGCTGTCCTGCTGGTCGCTGGTCCACAGGGTGAGGTTGTCCCGCAGGAGCTGCATGATGAGCGTGGAGTCCTTATAGGAGTCCTCGTTCAGATTGTCCAGGTGGCCGATGGCGTCATCAAAGGCTTCCTTGGCAAGCTGGCAGGCCTGCTCGGGCGTGTTTTGAATCTCGTAGTAGAAGACAGAAAAGTTGAGTGCCAGACCCAGGCGGATGGGATGGGTGGCTGGCATGCTCTTGCTAATATCGAAAGCCTCTTTGTAGGCGCCTTCGGACGATTCGACGGCAGAGGCCCTCTTTTCGCCGGTGGCCACCTCGGCCAGGTACCGGTAGTAGTCGCCCTTCATCTTCAGGTAGAAGACCTTGCTCTCCAGCTGGGTTTCGTCACAGTTCTTGATGAGGTACTGGTCCAGCAGGGTGAGAACGTCTTGGCACACCGACTCCAGCTCCTTCTCGATGGTCTCTCGGTAGACACGCACCAGTTCCAGCTTCTTCTCGTTGCCATCTGCCGCCGTCTTCTGCTCTATGCTGGATACGACTCGCCAAGATGACCGCCGGGCCCCAACCACGTTCTTGTAGGCCACAGAGAGCAGGTTGCGGTCTTCATTGGACAACGGCTCCTTCAGCTCTGTGGCCCGTCTTGGCACACCGACTCCAGCTCCTTCTCGATGGTCTCTCGGTAGACACGCACCAGTTCCAGCTTCTTCTCGTTGCCATCTGCCGCCGTCTTCTGCTCTATGCTGGATACGACTCGCCAAGATGACCGCCGGGCCCCAACCACGTTCTTGTAGGCCACAGAGAGCAGGTTGCGGTCTTCATTGGACAACGGCTCGTTCAGCTCTGTGACCTGATGACGCAGAAGGCCAGATGTTGGGTCAATAAATGCTATTAAAACAAGTTAAGTTTGCAACATATATTTGTTTGAAATTAGGATGTTATGTTTATGTACAAAGATGGTATGACCAAAATCTATCAGGACTCTTGGTTAAAGTGTAATGCGCAGTTTCTGTTTTCAAATATTTTAGTAAATAATGCGTAAAAAGTTTAATTTGAGCTAATTTACCTTAATTAAATTGGAATAGCTTTTAAGAACTGTTTTTATCATAGAAAAAGTTTGTTTGAACTGAAAAAAAATCCCTGATGTTATTTGCAGCCAAAATTGGTAGATTTAGACTGATGCGATATGTAATAATAATAATAGTAATGAAAAAAGTTAATATTCACTAATATGAATATATCCACTGATATATTGCACATTTCTCATGCAATGTCAATGAGAAACCTGAACAGTTATGATTATATCATGTCACATTAACATAATGTCATTTATGATTAGTGGATAAGGACTGTTATAAATACTTGTAAGAGATTTTACTCTCAAACTCTCAATTTTTAGTCGATGAAATATTTTTTTTATGCTCTGACTTCCATTATGTTTTATAACTATATTAATCACCATCACTTTTCCAGGTCTAAAGCCACCATTTTAAAATTCCTTGATATTTCCAGGTTTTCCATGATCATAGGAACGCTTCACTGAAAATGTCAATGTCAAACAGTCAAAGTGGCATAGTAATGACTATCTAATCAAATCAAATGGGTGAATAGGGTGATGTTGCTTACATTAATCATAAAAGGATAAAAATTCTGTAGAAATCAGCTGTGTCCTATTTGACCCAGGCTGACTGACGGACTTTCATCCTTTGTGCTCGGATGTCAAACCAGACAGCTGATGCTGCACTGCTGGGTCACTTATTGCGCTTTATTTCACATGTTTACAATTAAACATCAGCTGATGAGAAATTTTAAATTTAATTTGACTATATAACAACGTTGATAATTTAAAACGCAGCTCTATTGTTGTTTTTTTAATCTTTTTTTCTTCTTCTTAGAGACACGGATGCACAATGGATGTGGATGAGGGTGTCATAGCGCCGCCCATGTTCATCCACTGTAACGATTGACATGCACAATACCGAACCGAAACCTACAATTTATTAGCCTTCTGTCGAGACATCCGTCCCGTTTTTGCCTATTGATTACTTAGTATAATATATCCTAATTTTTAAATGCATATTTATTGTTTTCCAACGTTTAAAGGAAATACTTATTGAGAATTTCAAATCATTTCATTACTTTCCTAACCCTCATGTCGTTTTACACCCGTATGACTTTTTTTCTTTACAGAAAACAAAACGAAAGGTCGAGCAAACTATTAGTGACTGACAGTAACGTTATCCATTCACTTTCACTGCATCTGTTTTCCATACAATGAAAGTTAATGGAGACTGACTGACATTTTTCCTAATATCTCCCTTTGTGTTTCAGGGAAGAAAGTAAGCTATACTGGTTTGTAGCGACATGAAGGTGAATAAATTATAATAGGATTCCCATTTTAGGTGAACTGTCCCTTTAACAGCATATTTTTAAATATAACAAAGAGATCCTGCTCGTGACAAAAGCGAGAGCTTCTTCAATTACATAAACTAGAAATGCACCTTTATTTGAGCATTACTTAAAGAATTAATCTAACAGAAAAATTATTTGAATTTGCATTATTCACTAATAGGGCATGAATGCGTGTATATTAATAATAATGACCCACCAGCTTCATCGCGGAGGCCATATCATCGTAGCGCTCCGCCTGCTCCGCCAGACGGGCTCTTTGGATCAGTTGCTCCCTATCAGCCATCCTCTCTGGTCAAAGGCTGTCGGTCCGCACCGGGCTCGGTCGTTTCTCAGCAGAGCACTCTTGGTTGCGAGAGAGCGAGCGCGCTCCGGTCAGCACACAGTGCGCGAGCAGAATCTGGAGCAGCCGCGCACGTGAGGGTGGAACGGCGAGCCAAAGGTTGAAGGTGCAGATTTGTATTTTTCTGTATGTATATATATATTTCGTAACGCTTTCTTTCTCCTCCCAGCCCTCTATATCCTCCAAGTTTCGCCCGATTCTTTTTCTTTCTTTCTTCTTTCCTAGTGCTGCTGCAAGCGTCCTGTCAATCCCAGCGAACAGGGTGGAAGGGGAGATGGAGGGGGGTGCGCGCACTCGCTGTATTTCACGATGACGTCATTTTCTAAAAATAGCCGCATGCCCTGCAGCCGCGCACCTGCGCAGTGAGGTTTGCTGCATTGTTCAATGCAGCGGCACAGCGCGCGTGCGCGCGATAAGCAACTCTTCCGCATTCAAATGAAGCGATGCTTCTGTCTTTCCAAAGACTTAAGGGTAATGGGATGCATGAACATGCCTCCTTAACAATGAATGTACAGACAAAATGCGTGGACTGGACTCTATTCAGTGCGAACAAAGGTCAAGTGTTTATTCCTGGCACTGGCTGATGTTCCTGCAGTGCTACTGCTGAAGACATGCAGTTACTGCATTATAACAATGGGGCTTAATTGGATCAACCTGACCTTGGGGATAATGTAAAAAAAGTTGTATCTAACGGATCTTTAATTTTGTTGAAGAATTCTTTGTATGTCCCTAACTACCGATTTGTCTTTGGTAACCAAAATGCAAAGGTGCAAGACCATGAATAACCATAAACATAAACGATCTTATAACTCCTGATTAACACCTTTGCTATTAATTCTCACGATATTTAAAACATTTTATACACACATAAACATGGGCCAGGCTATTGCAAATGTATATCGATGGGACCAAGCATTAAAAAAATGTAATGATTAAAAAAAACTGCTAAACTGTTTTGTAATGTTTTTAAAATGAGGCTTAGCGATAATGAACAAATTGATCCGATTATGTACAATTTCCTGAAGACCTACCATTCACTCAAACCCAGTCAAAACTGTGATGGCTTCAGGACATTGCAGGCGCATGTGCAGACACTCTGAAAACATATGACTCATCCATTTGAGTGTTTGATAATGAGGCTGTTGGCTTTATTTCTCTCTGATTAGATGATAGCAGCAGTACATTAGCTCTTAAAACAGAGGCAAACAGTCTCTGTTTTCTCTGACACAGTACTGCCTTTCCTCCACTGTCTTTTCTCAAGGGGCACTGGCGTTCATTTTCTCAACACAGCTTTCCCAGAAGGTCACCAGTCGATTATCCTTGTTGGCACAAAAGTCTGTGAAATCTCGCAGCAGGCGGTCGGCCAGTTTCTCGTCCCCCAGCACGCCAGTCCTCCAGGCTTTGGTCAGCATGGTGTTGTAGGCCCAATTGTAGCCCACTCGCTCCTCAGAACCAAACAGGCTTTGATTGGTGGAGGTAGCGGAGTTACGGCGCCGCCGCTGTCCACTGGAGTATGCGCGCACTCGCTCTATTTCACGATGACGTCATTTTCTAAAAATATCCGCATGCCCTGCAGCCGCGCACCTGCGCAGAGAGGTTTGCTGCATTGTTCAATGCAGCGGCACAGCGCGCATGCGCGCGATAAGTAACTCTTCCGCATTCAAATGAAGCGATGCTTCTGTCTGTCCAAAGACTCAGACTAATGATTAAAGGCTACTGGGATAATGGGACGCATGGACATTACTCCTTAATAATGATTGTACAGACTAAATGCTTGGACTGGACTCTTTTCAGTGTGAACAAAGGTCAAGTTTTTATTCCTGGCACTGGATGATGTTCCTGCAGTGCTACTGCTGATGAAATGCAGTTACTGCATTATAACAACCTGACCTTGGGGATATTGTAAATAAAGTTGTATCTAATAGATTTATTATTTTGTTGAAGAATTCAATTTATGTCCCAAACTCCCAATTTGTCTTTGATAACCAAAATGCAAAGGTGCAACGAGTATAACCGAACTCAACACTTTTGCTATTAATTCTCAGGATATTCAAAACCTTTTATCCAAATCTAAACATTGGGCCAGGCTCATGCAAATGTACATCGATGGGACCAAGAATAAAAAAAAATGTAAGATTTGATATTAAAATAACTTTTGCTAAACTCTTTGCCACTTTGGTTACCGTTGCTTGCTCAGTTTTACAGAACCAATCAGAATCAATGCAAACTCTGATCAGTCAGCTGAAAAGAGAATCCTTTGAAAACCCTCTAGAGACACAAGACTTCCATCGACTTGTATTAGAGCAGAGAAAAGCTTGTGTGATAATATGGAGGACAGCAACAGTTCTAAGGTAATGTTTTTAAAGTGCCCCTATTATGCCATTTTTAAGGTTGCTAATATTGTTTTATGAGTCTCCTAAAACAGGTTTACATGCATGCAAGGTCAAAAAACACGTTAGTTTTCTCAAAAAATAGATTTAATTTTACCTAATTTCTAAATGATTCGTAAACGACTCGTGCGAAGCAGTTCAAAGAATCAGTCTCTCTAAACCCCTCCTTTCTGTGAGCCCTCACTGCTGTGATTGGTCAGATGGCGCAGTCCCTTGTGATTGGTCCAGAGCCGTACAGAGATTGGCTCTGGATTGGTTTACCGCGTACAGCGCGTGTTGGAAACAAAACGCCCATTGCCATGACGGAATGACAGCCCTGGAGACTTGTCAATACATAGAAAAGATGGTATCGATTGTACCTTACCAATTCTATCTGGAGTCTACCTCCAAAGAACGACCGGAGCA
>NW_015651641.1:2327510-2363853 GCF_001515625.1 Sinocyclocheilus rhinocerous
TATATGCATGCAAGGTCAAAAAACACGTTAGTTTTCTCAAAAAATTTATTTAATTTTACCTAATTTCTAAATGATTCGTAAACGACTTGTGTGAAGCAGTTCAAAGAATCAGTCTCTCTAAACCCCTCCTTTCCGTGAGCCCTCACTGCTGTGATTGGTCAGATGGCGCAGTCCTTTGTGATTGGTCCAGAGCCGTAGAGAGATTGGCTCTGGATTGGTCTACCGCGTACAGCGCGTGTCGGAAAAGAAACACCCATTGCCATGACTGAATGACAGCCCTGGAGACTTGTCAATACAAGATGGTATCGATTGTACCTTACCAATTCGAGCCGGAGTCTGATGATGAAACGGTTGAACTGGCTGATCGACAAGAGACTGATTCGCAAGCACGACTGGAGCAGGACGTTTCTCAGTGGTAAGTGTCAAGTGTTAACAAGTTTGTGGTAATTATAAGATGTGATCAATCAAATTTACTCACAGCGTAGGATACAGTGTCTTCTCAACATGATGTTAACCACATGGAAATTTTACTGTTTGTGGGCGGGCAAGTCGGCGACATAGAACATGGGCGGACATTATGCAAATGTGTTACTTTGTGACGTAGAGCCGTAACAGAATAAGATTCGAATTCCTGACGACTCGTTTAGGCGATTGCGAGCCGACTCTTTTTTTTGATAGACAATAACTTTATTTATTGTGCACTGTCGGCTTCACAACTTTGCAGATAGTTTATGTTCACATACAGCTACATGACACACTGCATGAAAGGTAATAATCGAAAAGGCATAATAGGGGCACTTTAAGATGAGGCTTAGCAATAATTAACAAATTGATCCTATGTACAATTTACTGACGACATACCGTTTACTCAAACCCAGTCAAAACTGTGATGTCTTCAGACATAGCAGGTGCATGTGCAGACACTCTGAAAACATGACTCATTCATTTGAATGTTTGATTATGAGGCTGTTTGCTTTATTTCTCTCTGATTAGATGACAGCAGCAGTACATTAGGTCTTTTTCTCTGACACAGTATCTATTGCCTTTCCTCCACTGTCTTTTCTCAAGGGGCACTTGCGTTCATTTTCTCTACACAACTTTCCCAGTAGGTCACCAGTCGATTATCCTTGTTGGCACAAAAGTCTGTGAAATCTCGCAGCAGGCGGTCAGCCAGTTTCTCATCCCCCAGCACGCCAGTCCTCCAGGCTTTGGTCAGCATGGTGTTGTAGGCCCAATTGTAGCCAACTCGCTCCTCAGAACCAAACAGGTTCTGATTGGCGGAGGTAGCGGAGTTGCGGCGCCGCCGCTGTCCACTGGAGTATTTCCTTTTTGAGTAAGGCAGCTGAAGAAAAACTGTACCTGGATAAAGAGATAAACATTTCCAAGTGATAGCGATAGAGCAAGACGAAGAGATGGACAAAAGTAAAAAAGCAGAGCTAGTATAGTATATATCATTCATAAAAGCGTATACCTGTTACATGGATGTATTGAGGTTTGTTCTCTGATGGAAAGTTAAAAGCTGATGCTGAGAACTTGTCTTGAACAAAGCCAAATCTTCAACAACAAAAAAGGAATTTGTTTTAATGAGGAAAAACACAGGACCATTACACCTTGATAAATAGGTACTAGAAGTAAACTAGATGGACTCAAGTGTGTTCAAATCACCAACCCTAAGTTTGAGAAATAAAATATTCTATGCTCTCTTTACCTGGACAGTATGGCCTCCTGAAACAACTGCATTCTGTCCCAGTATGTCTCTGGTTCAAACCCTAAACAAGTAAAGCAGTGCGATAATGGAGGATATCATACTTTTACTTAACATAAAAAGACAAAGGCAGTTCCACAAGATATTGTGACAAATTTTGTGAAAGAATCCATCCAAGATGGTGGATGAAGGAGAAAAATGTTATATGTAAATAAATATATTCAAAGGTCATTAGATACCAAAACAGACTATTTACCTAATATTTGTGCTCTGAGTATCTAGGATATTACAGTGTTAGCTTAGCAATGTGCAAACACCAAACAGAGCCAATGTATTCACTAAATTTGTGGATTTTCAGACTTCTACAACCATTACACCGTTCAATCTGTTACTTTGTCCTCACCCTCAAACAGGTTATCACAGCCCTCCTTTAGCAGGCACTGGATATTTAAGGGGATAAACAATTGAGCACGGAGAGGGTCACCATACAGGTACGATGACAAAGCAAAGGGCACCTCCAACACAGGTACAAGCAGGAATCCACAAGATGCCGCCTTTCTGTGCCAGCCTTGCACCTGAAAAAGAAGAGTCCAGTGCTACAGGACTATGTCTCAACCTTAGATGTTATGTTTGCACCCTTAGTTCATAGAAGTTAACTACATGTATCTGGCTGACTATGCTTGATGGTCCTCGATAGTATTAAAAATGTCATCCAGCACCTCGTCACTTCATTCAGGATTTTTGAAACTATGCTCATCCTATGCTTACCATTTCAAAGAGTACGGCTAGTCCTCGATAGTATTAAAAATGTCATCCAGCACCTCGTCACTTCATTCAGGATTTCTGAAACTATGCTCATCCTATGCTTACCATTTCAAAGAGTACGGCTGCAGTAACAGCCATCCAGTGTAGCTTGATTTCAAAGGCAGCGCTGAGGGAGAAGTTGCCATGGTAATAGCAACTGCACCATTCAGTTCGATCACTGCGATTGTTCACATCAACGTCCAAGGTGACTGTTTTCTGCTCTGGAACCGTGGCAGCTGAGAGAGAAGGGGCAAAAACAAAGCGAGAAAGACAGAGAGAGAAGAAATTGCCAAAAGGATGAAATGAAAAAGAGGTCAGGCATAGCGTTATTAAGACCTTTAATGAATCAATGGAGAGTAATTGCGATAAAAGAGTTTATGGCAGTTAGTGTTCATGACATCTGAAACAAAAATCATTTCATGCAGTGTATTAAGGGCAAGTAAGATGTATGAAGCTTCTATGGGAGGAAAACACTGAAAGCTGAGTGCACTGGTGCAATAAGCAAAGTCAGAAAGGCAATGGGTTGGCAGAAAAGCTTTGCTCAGGTTTGGGAACAATGCAGGAATATCATTAATCCGGAACAGGACAGATGGAGGAGAGCAGGAAGAACCCATACCACAGCACTACTGGACCACAGCCAATACTTCACCACAGCATGCACTACTGGTGTACAAGACATCATTATAGCCCACCCAACACAGCGCTTTGATTGGTGTATTGGGGCATCAGTCCATGCTCTGATTGGAACAGCTTGCAAAGCAATTTGTGCCCTGACTGGGAAGAATACATGTAAACCATGCCATTTGGAGAGTGTATGTACCGTCATAGGTCACACCAATTGATGGCTAATGGCAGAATTGCAAACACTGTCTAGATCAGTTAGAAAGAGAATCTTGATGTCATCAACATGATTTGGGCATTGTGGGAATGAACAGGATGAACTAAAGGTGGACTACTTATCTACAACAGCATGCAATCCCGGAATGGAGAAGAGTCACACAAAGTCAGATGATTAGACTTGCATCAGTAAAATTTCTTGATGAAAGTGGTTGGATCAAAAGCTTAGCTTGATGTTTTCTGAGAAGAATTTAGTGTGGCATACAGCCATTCAGTGATGTTGTTGATCTTTATATGTTAGTTGAGTTGTGGAAGTTTCCAAGTGCACATTGATGTAGGGTTGACTAGTAGATGGCATAGATGGTATCTGAATGCTTTAGTAATATGCAAAGAAATGATTCGACTTTGTGTGACTCATTCACTCAACTAGTCTTCCAGAACTTTCGGGGGAGGGAGTGTGGCGCACTGCCTTAAGGTGCGGAGCATGGCTGCTCTGGGGTCAGAGCCGGCTGTGTGTACCTAGCAGTGCAGCAGCTTGGCTGCGTCCTCCGAAGCTGCGGCTGAAGGAGCTTTGCCTACTTGCATACGAGGCTGGCCGGCTGGGCAACCAGGGCAGCAGGAAGGCAGGTAAGTCACAAGGCCGACGTTCCTCCATAACAAAGGCCACCTCAAACCACTTCCTCTGAAACAGGGCAAAGTCCTCCATAGCTGTTGCAGACCATACATTGGCTCCCGCTGGGGGCAGCTGAGTCGTAGGAGCTGCAGGGAATAGAGCTCTGTTTTCATGAAGGGTAGAAGCACCAAGACACAGTCGTAATAACAATGGGATTGCGGACAGTGATGCTCACAGGATCTGCAACCTGAACACTGATATCAATTAAAATCACTGGAGGTTGTAGTATCGCTGTGCTCTTGGTTTCTAGTAGGCGATCCTTCTCTGCTGCAGTATCCAACTGTATGAGGTGGCAGGTCACTACGGATCACTGTGGATCACTGTCTTGTGTACACCGGATATTGCAACTTCTCATTGAAAATGAATGAAGTCCAGTTGCTTTGCAAATCACTGTGAGTGTGAATCTCCCTTGATACAGTTGGATACAGTAGGAACGGCTAGCAGCAACCTACTCTGCAGAAACTTGGCAACCCCTAGCCAAGTAATCTTGACAGTCAAGTCAAGTCAATTCTTACCCTTTTCGTTGTCCTTGTCAACAATCCGGTAGAGGTAGAATCCATAAACAAACGTCCGCATGGCATCACCGGAGGCATGCATAATTAGACCTTCATCCAGCATTTTCTACAGGAGCGTCATGGAGATAGTCAAGATTTAAAATACAAACACAAGCCACTGTGACTTCTGCAATGTTCTCAATTTTACCTGCATGATTTCTACTGCAATTCCCTGTGTGGCAACATTCTCCACAGTGCTGACCAGCCAATGTACAACCTCAGCACTGACAAAGCAGTTGGGAGGCAGGCCCCTCTGCTCTGGCAAAAGCTGCACTCCAGTGCTGCAAGCACAGGAAGTCAATTTATATCACACATGGGTGACATAATAGAACACTAATAAATAATTAAGAATTAAAAGTCTCTCACGTGGGATGCTTAATGGCTTCCAGGATCTCCATTAGTGTGGAAGATGAGGAAAGACTCAATCCACTGGAGCCTGACTGCGCGCTGTGACGCGATATGAAAAAATTACTTTCTGATCTGAATATACGAAGCCATGTTCTGATAGTCAGAATAAGGTAAGGCATTCTCTTACCTAGTCTCTGCACCAGTGCCTAGGGTTTGGTCTCCTGTGGCTTGGGATGTAGCTGGTGTTCTCTCTCCTGGTTGGTTGCCTCCTTTGTCCGACAACCCACCCTCAATGTGATTTGCTGGAACCTGTTCAGCTGGCAGCTGAGGAACCCAGTGCGAATGTGTCAGATACAACATTAGAAATGCAGTGCTCCTTTACACCTTCATGCACAGGAACTCTCACATTTGAAGCTATAAATCTCCATGCAAACAAGTCTAAAAGCAGCACTACATAGGACTGACAAGGGGTGCAAAATATTGAAATATGTTCATGCTATCTGCATCCGTTGGCTAGCAGGAATGCATCTTACATAGACAATATCTGGTACTTGTCTACACAAATTTTCTACCAATTTATTTGATGTTGTCTTCATAATCTCTCTTCATAAACCACTTTGACATTATTTAAATGATTTACCAATTTATTGCAAGCTTGTCCATTACTGTGGTATCATAAATGTTATATATACCTGCGGCTAAATGTTACGTATTAAAAGAAAAATCCAAATATGAAGACTCGCTTTACTTGTTGGTCAGATGGCCTCTTCCCATCTGCTCCTGGCCAGAATTAGCTGCAATGTGGAACAGTTACTGTATGCCGCTAGACAAAAATCTGGCTATGTGAGATTAGCAGTACTCTAAATGAGCTCAGGATGTGCAGTGAGATTGAATGAAAAGTGCACATGCATTCTTATTGGCCAACAGGAGTGATGCAGTCTAACACTACAGCAGAACTCATAGTGGTTAAGATGTTAAATGAAGTGAATCTAATATTGCTTTTACATTTTATGTTATATTGAGTATGGGTACACAGACAAACAGGAATGACTCTTCATTACCACTCTGACTACAAAAACACCAGATAACACCAGATGAACAACAACCTTCACATTTTAATGCCAGTAAGAGGTTTGTCAAGTACGCAGGCATGCACACATGATTTATATGCACACACGCACATTGCGAGAGACAGACGGCTCTCACAGAGCAGAGAGAGGGCAGTGACTGACCTGAGAGTGACAGATGTAGGAGGAACGTGGACTACGAATAAAGTCCAAAATGAAGGCAGCATCCTGTCAGCATGTTAAGAGGAAAACACCAGAAAGAGAGAAAATAACCCCCAGGGAACAGAGCTAGAACAAGGCAGTAATGGAAGAGGAAGAGGCAAAGATCAAAAGAGGCAAGGAAGGAGCAAGAAAACATAAACCCACTGCAAATAATATCCATGATTTAATACTGAGACAAAAGGAAGACAAAAAAAAAAACTAAATGAAAAATAGGGCTGTCAATTGCTAAAAAAATGACACAATATGCAACTAATCACATATTAACCCCCCCCCCCAATATTACATTATTGTGCCATTTTTAAATAATTGCATTTTATACCAACTTTTACATTCTGTTACAAATACTGTGATCAGTCCTTAAACCAAGCAGACAAAGTTGAAAATTAGACAAAAATATCAATAAGCCAGCAAGCAATACACATTGTACAAATATAATAGCCCTCTTTCCCACTCAAAAAGCGCAAAGAGACACACAGGAAGCCAGGAACTAGACAACAGCACAGTCCGTTCGACAGTCTGCCTCGGGCTCTCACCTTACGGGGGCTATCGACATAGGTGGTTGTTAGGGCAACGCTGGCAGCTTCACTGAAAGGTCCACATGATTTCCCACCATGCTGAGCAGCAAGCTGCTGCTCTTCAAAACTCCTGCAGATCAAAGACATCTCACCAGCATTAGAAAAAAGCCTGGAATCTCTGGCATTTTATAAAACCCTTTCCATATGCGGCACTAGATAAAAGTCCAAATCTCATTGTTTCTGGCACGCACAATCGTTTCACATTGATGTAGCACTGCTGTATTTTATTTTGTTTGGTTTCCCGATATCTGCCTGCACAACTCACTTCTGTGTCTGATCCAGCTCCAGGAGTGCAGAGAGGGCAGAGGTGCCCTTTTTGCCCACAGGGGGTGCTATAGGCTCTGGATTGTAGGATGAGAGAGCTCCTGTCACCTGCAAGCCTTTAATGGTAGCTCCTTTCTGTAATAAACAGAGCAACTGTTATTGTATCACCATGGTGGGTGGTTTAATCCCTTTAATGACTCATTTGTGCTTATCCTGTTGCTGTGCACTCACACGGATAATTCGATCAGATCGGTGACGGCGACGAATCCTGTTCAGGCCTTCCAAAAAGCGGATAAATCCATCCAAAAGAGACCAGTCCCCAGTGCCATCCCGTCCTGCCCCCATTCCCTCCCCATACACGTCCCAGTGACCCTCACCATCCGCCACTCGCCTGGCTCCACCCGCTGGCAGCAGCAAGAAGCGTGTACGCCAGAACTTCAGAGAGTCAATAAGACTGGGGAAGAGAGAGGAATGGGTTTTTATGGGCATCTGCCTATGTAGATTTTTTCTCAGAGCCGTGGTGCTAGTAAAGCCACTTGCCTGAAGTCCTCTGAGCCGGCAGAGCAGATGTACTGGTCCAGGTAGTTCCATTTGTACTCCTCCAGCCGCTCGTGGCTGAACTCCACCCAAAATGGAAGGAAGTGGGCGTCTGCATGTGGAGGGCACAGATTGTAGCTGTACTGAATCTGTGTGGATTCATAGGGATACCTAAAGACACACAAAACATACTTTTGGGCATTTCTAGAAGAACAAATGACATAAATTGAAACCGAATGACTAAAAACATAAACTGACTTTGGGAGATAGCGGGTGACAGTAATGATCTTATCTTTAAGGCAGACTTTATGAAAGGTTCTTCCCATACTGAGCCAGTAAACACTCTCCTCCTCCTCTGGTTTACGTCGAGACACCAGCCCTGAAAAGCACACCTTTAAATCTCTCACCTGCATTACAATGGAGTGTGATTTATAACAAGAAGACAAGTCTATTTTTCAAATCCCAACTAGTATGCAGAGCTGTGGGGTGTCCAGTAGGGAATGTACCTCGGGAATAAAGGGGGCTGCTGCTGAGGGGCGGGGCTATAGCCGGCTGTGGCTTCTTGTTAGGCTGTACAATGATCTGGTAGCCTTGCATCAGTCGCTGACAGATGAACTCTTCAAACACCTGATGGGCCGTCATCACTGGGGACTCATCGTCACGCCTACAGATTTTAGATCGGACTTAGATCTTCAATATACATAAAATCTACAGTGGGTTCAAAAGTCTGAGAATACTTGAGAGAATTTAGCATTTTTCTAGCCAGACTCATTCTCAGTGCTTCATGGTAGTAGGCAGGTGCTAAAGTGTTCTTTTAGCGTAATTTTCTTGTTTCAGTTCTTGGATTGGTGGAGATTTCTTTGTAGAATCATGAGTAACAGTTTAACAGTAACAAATATGATTATTTAAATAGATGAAATAATGGGGGCTGATGGCTTTAACAAAAGCATATACCATTAACAACCTCGTAGCTCACAGTAGGTCTGTATTCGAGGTTTAAAGCTACAGTTAAAATCAATTGGTCTATGGAGAAAATGAATGACATTTTTACTCCTAGAAGCCAACTGTTGCACTCTACATCAGCCGATAGCCGATATATACACTGCCTGGCCAAAAAAGTCACTGACTGGATTTAAATAAGCAAATACTTAAGATTTTAGTATTGGCTCATTATTGCAGTGATTAATATGTTTTTGGCGTGTTATATGTTTGGCAACAATTCTTTTAACCCTAACTGATGTAGTGTGTAGCTTTTCACTTCTTAAACAACCATGTCAGAAGACGTACCCATGTACATATTCCAGGATGACAATGCCAAGATTAATCAGTCTCAAATTGTGAGATTGGCCACCACAGATTCCTGAGCTTAACCCCACAAGTTTTTGGGATGTGCTGGAGTTGACTTTACACTGCCTGTCCAAAAAAAAAATGCAGATCAAAGACATCTCACCAGCATTAGAAAAAAGCCTGGAATCTCTGGTATTTTATAAAAACCTTACCATATGCGGCACTAGATAAAAGTCTCAAAAAATCGCATTGTTCCTGGCATGCACAAACACTTGCTTCCCATTGATGTAGCACTGTGGTATTTTATTTTGTTTGGTTTGCCGATATCTGCCTGCACAACTCACTTCTGTGTCTGATCCAGCTCCAGGAGTGCAGAGAGGGCAGAGGTGCCCTTTTTGCCCACAGGGGGTGCTATAGGCTCTGGATTGTAGGATGAGAGAGCTCCTGTCACCTGCAAGCCTTTAATGGTAGCTCCTTTCTGTAATAAACAGAGCAATTGTTATTGTATCACCCTGATGAGTGGTTCTATCCCTTTAATGACTAATTTATGCTTATCCTGTTAGCTGTGCACTTACGCGGATAATTCGATCAGATCGGTGACGGCGACGAATCCTGTTCAGGCCTTCCAAAAAGCGGATAAATCCATCCAAAAGAGACCAGTCCCCAGTGCCATCCCGTCCTGCCCCCATTCCCTCCCCATACACGTCCCAGTGACCCTCACCATCCGCCACTCGCCTGGCTCCACCCGCTGGCAGCAGCAAGAAGCGTGTACGCCAGAACTTCAGAGAGTCAATAAGACTGGGGAAGAGAGAGGAATGGGTTTTTATGGGCATCTGCCTATGTAGATTTTTTCTCAGAGCCGTGGTGCTAGTAAAGCCACTTGCCTGAAGTCCTCTGAGCCGGCAGAGCAGATGTACTGGTCCAGGTAGTTCCATTTGTACTCCTCCAGCCGCTCGTGGCTGAACTCCACCCAAAATGGAAGGAAGTGGGCGTCTGCATGTGGAGGGCACAGATTGTAGCTGTACTGAATCTGTGTGGATTCATAGGGATACCTAAAGACACACAAAACATACTTTTGGGCATTTCTAGAAGAACAAATGACATAAATTGAAACCGAATGACTAAAAACATAAACTGACTTTGGGAGATAGCGGGTGACAGTAATGATCTTATCTTTAAGGCAGACTTTATGAAAGGTTCTTCCCATACTGAGCCAGTAAACACTCTCCTCCTCCTCTGGTTTACGTCGAGACACCAGCCCTGAAAAGCACACCTTTAAATCTCTCACCTGCATTACAATGGAGTGTGATTTATAACAAGAAGACAAGTCTATTTTTCAAATCCCAACTAGTATGCAGAGCTGTGGGGTGTCCAGTAGGGAATGTACCTCGGGAATAAAGGGGGCTGCTGCTGAGGGGCGGGGCTATAGCCGGCTGTGGCTTCTTGTTAGGCTGTACAATGATCTGGTAGCCTTGCATCAGTCGCTGACAGATGAACTCTTCAAACACCTGATGGGCCGTCATCACTGGGGACTCATCGTCACGCCTACAGATTTTAGATCGGACTTAGATCTTCAATATACATAAAATCTACAGTGGGTTCAAAAGTCTGAGAATACTTGAGAGAATTTAGCATTTTTCTAGCCAGACTCATTCTCAGTGCTTCATGGTAGTAGGCAGGTGCTAAAGTGTTCTTTTAGCGTAATTTTCTTGTTTCAGTTCTTGGATTGGTGGAGATTTCTTTGTAGAATCATGAGTAACAGTTTAACAGTAACAAATATGATTATTTAAATAGATGAAATAATGGGGGCTGATGGCTTTAACAAAAGCATATACCATTAACAACCTCGTAGCTCACAGTAGGTCTGTATTCGAGGTTTAAAGCTACAGTTAAAATCAATTGGTCTATGGAGAAAATGAATGACATTTTTACTCCTAGAAGCCAACTGTTGCACTCTACATCAGCCGATAGCCGATATATACACTGCCTGGCCAAAAAAGTCACTGACTGGATTTAAATAAGCAAATACTTAAGATTTTAGTATTGGCTCATTATTGCAGTGATTAATATGTTTTTGGCGTGTTATATGTTTGGCAACAATTCTTTTAACCCTAACTGATGTAGTGTGTAGCTTTTCACTTCTTAAACAACCATGTCAGAAGACGTACCCATGTACATATTCCAGGATGACAATGCCAAGATTAATCAGTCTCAAATTGTGAGATTGGCCACCACAGATTCCTGAGCTTAACCCCACAAGTTTTTGGGATGTGCTGGAGTTGACTTTACACTGCCTGTCCAAAAAAAAAAAGTCCCCCCCCCCCAAAAAAAACAAGCCTTTAGCTTTGATAACATTGTGCTTTCATTGTGGTACCATTTTGACAATGTCATGCAACATCCCCACAACATTTATTTCCATCAAATGTTGCATTAATTTTTGGGCCGAGATCTGGTATAAATTGAGATGTAGAAAAAGATATCTTGTATATCTTTTGTAGATCTTGAGTCAAACCACCCTATAAAATCGACTGCAGCACATCCTGACGACTTTCAAAAGGTTTAAGGTCAGGACTCTGTGGTGGCCAATTCATACAAGAAAATGATTCCTCCTGCTCACTGAACCACTATTTGACAAATCGAGCCTGGTGAATCTTGACATTGTCATCCTGGAATATCTACACGAGTATGTCTTCCAATATGGTCGTTTAAGAAATAAAAAGCTATGCACTATGTCAGTTAGGGTTGAAAGTATTGTTGCCAAACATATAACATGCCAGAAACATATTAATCATTGCAATAATGATCCAAGACTCTTCAGTATTTGCTTATTTAAATCCAAACAGTGACTTTTTCTTGGCCAAGCAGTGTATATAGTGCATACATATAGTACAAAAAATATGAAAGCCCTTTTTTGACCTTTACCACCCAATCCCTGTCTTTGTACCTCTCCAGGTCAGTGTGTGGCAGCAGGTCGTAGCAGCCCTCTGTGTAGTCATTCTGCAAGGTTTGGCGGTCGGGAAAGTAATCGGTCGTGAGGGGGAGACAGGCAGGAGTGGTGAGGGACTTCCAGTCCACCCCGACCGTGCAGCAAAAACTAGGCACTGTCGGAGGGGCAGATAGCAGCAGGACTTCAGGGGCACCCCCATCACACACACACAGCACCCCATAGCGCATGACACACGTACCACATGGACGCAACAGATCGCATTCATACACATTCACACGTCAGGCCCGATTGAAAATTAGCAGACAGATTGAGAGAGAAAGAGACAGAAGAGGAGAGGGTGAACAGTTTCAGGCAGACAGACACATACCAACACGCAGAACAAGGAGAAAGAGAATGTGGGAAAAGAAAAAGGAATGTGTTACCATCATTGTTGTAATTGAACTGAAATTACAGTGAACACTACGTGCAATATTAACATGCACTAAAGGCACTGTGAGCATCGTGACATCACTGATGAGTAATAAGTGTGAACTTCTGTACAAACACACGTTTGGCAGAAAAGACGACCAGTACTCATAGCATTCAGTCAAGGCATGCGTGAGAATCTGAGTGCGGCAGTGTGATTTTACATAATCGTGATTGGTGATTTTATTGAGGGTTACAAAGCTCATGAGTGGAAGGGAATTGAAGTTTGATAGTTGATTAGAGAAAAAGGGGAATTTTGGAAATAGTGGAATCCCTGGGGAAAGATGGTACAGAGAGAAAGCCAGAAATCCCATAAAAATCTGAGGTGAAATTCACTGAATGATTTGCGCCCATTGCTAGAAATGTTTAGTTGCAGTTTTAACAGCTGATTCAGTTATTACCACCGTTTTCCTGTCGGCTATATATGCTAGATGCATCTTATTTGTAAATATATCACTAGCTAATTAGCGTGCTAGCTTAGCCTACACCCTACTCAAACAAGCGTTTCATTCTTATTTTTGAATATCACTAGCCGATTACTGTGCTAGTTTAACCTACACTCTTTATACTCTAATGGAATAAATATTAAATTCTTATTTGTGAATATTAACAGCCAATTAACATGCTAGCTTAGCCTACACCTTTTACACCGTAATGAAACAAGTGTTCAATTCTTATTTGTTAATATCACTAGCCGATTAGCGTGCTAGCTTAGCCTACACCTTTTACACCCTAACAGAATAAATATGATTTTTTTTGTGTGAATATGACAAGCTGATTAGCGTGCTAGCTTAGCCTACACCTTTTTACACCCTAATGGAACAAATATTCAATTCTTATTTGTGAATATGACTAGCCAATTAACGTGTTAACTTAGACTACACCCAAGAAACCCTAATGGATCAAATGTTCAATTCTTATTTCTGAATATCACTTAGCCGATTACTGTGCTAGCTTAACCTACACCCTTTATACTCTAATGGAATAAATATTCAATTCTTATTTGTGAACATTAATAGCTAATTAACATTCTAGCTTAGCCTACACCTTTTACACCGTAATGAAACAAGTGTTCAATTCTTATTTGTTAATATCACTAGCCGATTAGCGAGCTAGCTTAGTCTACACCTTTTACACCCTAATGAAACAAATATTCAATTCTTATTTGTGAATATGACTAGCCAATTAACGTGTTAGCTTAGCCTACACCCAAGAAACCCTAATGGATCAAATGTTCAATTCTTATTTCTGAATATCACTTAGACGATTGGCGTGCTAACTTAGCCTACACGTTTTATATCCTAATGGAACAAATATTCAATTCTTATTTGTGAATATGACTAGCCAATTAACGTGTTAGTTTAGCCTACACCTAAGAAACCGTAATGGAACAAATGTTCAATTCTTATTTCTGAATATCACTTAGCCGATTAGCTTGCTAGCTTATCCTACACCTTTTACACCCTAATGAACAAATATTCAATTCTGTTAAACTGCGGATGGTGTGTGAATAAGATTCAGGCAATAACAAACGCTCGATGGCGCAACTGTATAGTGAATTCCCTCAGAGGTTGTGGACCACCTTTTCGCTCATCAAACTTTCACCCATAAACAACACAGCCACTCAACTCTATTTATATGATCTACCGCACTGGCTCAAGATACCCAAACAACCTTATTCAAAGATAAAGGATAGTAATTTCCTTGTGGACACCCAATTTGAGGTTCCTAAACCAAAGTGCCAAAATCAAAAGATAAGAGCAAAGACTTAAATAACTTAAATCATTCCACAATAGATCCCAGATTTCCTGCCCAAACCCCCTTCGCTTTGAAATATGAATGTATTTAAGTAATTGCAGCTAACAAATGTATATTTCTGAGGGTATATATATATATGGGGTAAATTTTCATGTGGAAGTGAATGGATACTGGAGATGTTTTTGAGTATCTTCAATGATGGGGAAGAACTCACTCGGATCTGGACTGGAGTAATCCTCAAAGGAACCACGGTTCACTGATGTTCCTATAAAAGCAAGAGCAGTAACAAGAATATAAACTCTAGAATATAAGAATATAAAGTCTAGTTTCGGAGAGAACAGTCATTTGATGACCAGACAATGTAATAATAGAAATGAGAGGGAAAAAAACATGACAGAGTGGCCCTAAGAAGTATTCACTGGTCATACTTAAAGGGTTCATATGATGTTGCTAAAAAAAACATTATTTTCATGAATGTCATGTAGGAATGGAAATAGCAAAGAATTCTGATTTCTCTCTAATGATTCTGGTTTCTTGACGATGGCATTAAGGGGATATTTCACTCAAAGATCCAAACTTGTATGAATTTCTTTTCTTCTGTTAAGCACAAAAGAAGACAACAAACATTTGATGGTAGCCATTGACTTCCATAGTATTTTTTTTTCCATAATATAGAAGTCAATGGTTACTGTTACCAGCATTCTTCAAAATATCATCTTTTGTGTTCAGCAGAAAAAAGAAACTAATACAGGTTTAGAATAACTTGAGGTTGAGTAAATAATGACATTTGACAATGAAATCAGACTACACTTGCTATCTATTTCTGATTCGCTACAAAGAATCATCTCTTAAGAGTTACTCTGTCATTCATAAACAGTCTAAATATCATTTTCAGGGTCTTCTGTGTAACAGTAGGTTATATAAGAGAAAATAATGCACCAGTGCTGTTGCTACTAGCTGGGCTTCCAGAGACATTATCAGGAACTCCAGTGATATACAGTCCATTCTCTCCTGCATGACGGGATACTGTCCGCTTGCTAAAACACACACATTTACACCATCTTTAGTCTCTAACTTTATTACACTGGTACATTTTCCCTTTCCAAATAACCTCTTACTCATGTGTGCGTGACTGACCTTCCCGTAGCTTCGTGATAGGCCAGTTCTAGCAGCTCAGCAGAGGTACGAGCCGGGTCTCTCTGCTCACTAACCTGCAGCTCTGCCATGTTCTGTCGCGTCTGATGGTGGATCTGGATTGCCTCTCCAGAAGGACCTTGAACATCCACACAATATTATATAAAAATTATGTAGAGAACAGACTCTAGTTTAGCGGTCATTATGCAGTGCTGGGTAGATTAAGCTACTTACAAAATGTAGTCCGTTACTGATTGCAAATTACATGACAAAAATTGTGGTTAGTACCATAATCCATTACATTACACCTTTCAGGTAACATAATCTGACTACTTTTTGGTTACTTTTAGATTAATTTGGCCTAACTCATTTATCACATTGATTTAAATAGGATACTCTTGTACCATATTGATATAAAAATACTAAGAGAAAGAAAATATATTCCATTTGTTATTATTAACAAATGAATTGTAGTAAAACTTTATATTACGTCAAAGTTTCCCAAACTGGAGTTTGAGAAGGAACTGCAGGGAGTTAAATCATATTTAAAAAATAATATTTAAAAGATAATATTTAATTAAATCATAAAATTTTTTAATTAATAAATACATCTTTTTAAAATTACAACAATAAAAAAAAAAATATGAAAATTTACACTCGTTTTACCTGCATGTCATGTGAATAATATGTAATCATGTAATCAATAAAAAAGTAACTAGTCTGATTAAGAATATTTAAAAATGTAATATCATCTTTTGAAATATGATTATGCAGTTCAGATTACATGTAATTGGTTACTACCCAGCACTGTCATTATGCAAAATATTTGACCACAGAATGCAGACTGACGGATCAGAAGCATGCATTTCATGTGTATCACTTACCCACAGGAAATGTGTGCATCCAGCGGCGGCGGTTGGAGGTGAGTTTCATTGGCATGCGTGAGGGGGCGAACGGGTTGATGAGAGCCCTCTGGGGCGTGTAACCGCCCGGCCGTATGTGCAGAGTGGACTCAGCGCTTCCCACAGTGAAGCGGCCCGGAGCACTGGAGTCCCTCTGTGATTCTACCATCTTTTCTAGCAATTCTGCAACAATGAGACAGACGAGAAGCAGCAAACGTCAACCAGATGTTTCTGTCTACAGCAAAACACAGGTGCACTCTGTAGCGTCTGGACCAATCAGACACACCATTTTTCATTTGATTTAACAAATCAATTATTCATTGATGGATTCTGTACCTCTTGTGCAGCTGGTGTACCCCAGGGAGCTGCTGACCTCGTATTGGCCCTGAGCCGGGCGCGGGATGAGGAGGATGTTGGAGATGTGGCTCAAACTGTCATCTGATGCCAGGCTCCTCTGTTCTTCTGGTCCTGTAGGCCTGGTTGGGGGAGAGCTGCCCACTACACCTCCACCAACATCCGTTGAGCCCCAACTTTTCCTGCTGGCTGACTCCCTCTCCCGACTCGACCTGACACACATGATCAGAAGCTAAATGTAGTTTGAGCGACTGAATGGAGCTCAAGCGTAGTTCAGGCAGACCACGGCGTGACAGCCAGCCATCAGCTGACACTCAGCTGATCGTGACTCCTCCCACTATCAATTAAACAAGATATATAAGTTCATCTGCACTCACACTTGCCATAGTCTCGTAGATTCAACATACCTTCTGATGTTTATTCATGTGTCGCTTGAACTGAGGCACTAAATTTTTCTGTCACGCTACAATAAAGAGTGCTAAAACTGTATTTATTGTTTGAATTTCATTATAAAATTCACAGGATTTTAAAAAGTTGAGACTTTGTTTCATATCAAAAGTAACAAAGCACAAAGCTTATTGTGACTATTGGATGAGAGGGATGCTGCAAATAATTTTTAGTGAAGTTTTGTTCATATGTAAACTGAAAACAGCACAGACTAAAAGATTCATCAAAATAAATATCTATTTAAATCAAGAAATCAATATTGTCAACCCAGCCCTAGTGTCCATATGAAATGGAGACTGCCATACTGTCAAAATGCATATTATCAAAACACACACTAAATAAATGTCACCATTTCCTTCAATGATTTCGGCCCACCAAAAATGTATTCAATTAATTTTTAGCCAAATATTTTTGGTTAATTTTGGTGCATCACTAATCCTAACGTGAAGTGTCTTCCCATCCAGAAGCTCAAAGAAAGAAGATTTGTAACACTACAGTCACAATTTAAGTAATGGCTCACCCAAAAAATTTTAAATTATGACAGGATTTTTATTTGTTTAACGTACCTGAAGTTGGTGGACCTCTGGGATCTGGAAGGTCCAGGAAGCCTGAAGACCTGAGCATCGTACGCATCATAGTCCACCTGGATCGGAAGGCTGTTCTCAGCATCTTTTGGTGCACCAAGAGCTGAGAAAGACAAATCCAGCTCAAGTCAGATCACAGCAAACCCTTATATAAACTTGAACTAAAATATAAAACCTACTTACAATGTTCTTTGTTGCTTGTAGCTTTCTCAGCATGAGCCTTAAAATGAAAAGGCATCAGAGTGACAGCAGCTTCATTAGCAGTTTTACAAACATTAAGTTGTTCTCATAATAAAAATGTTACAAAGTCACAAGGTGTTGTAAGTTAAAGTGTAATATTTCTAACCTTTTTTCCAGCCAGCTTGATCCGTGGTGTAAAACAGCTGCATGAGTTCTGGCTCTTTGATGTGTAAAAGCTGTAGAATTCATATTTATTACAGTGAGCTCACCTGCATTAACCTATTAATGTTTTTTGTTTTTTTTAGGGCTGGCTGATATGGCCAAAAATATTATTACAATATTCATTTCATACCAATAATTGGGAAGGAAATGCATTCCACATGTTTGTTATACTTCAAAAATGCAAACATAACTTGCTTACAAGTAAACTCCATAGAGTAAGCACACACACACAAACACACACACACACACACATATATATATATATATATATATAATTAAAATCAGTTTATAAATATAACAATTAATTTACAGCAAAACACTGCATTTTTATTATTTGTCAAATAAGGTGCTGCACAAAGAATTTGTACACAGTATGAATCAAATGATATCTGTTAAAATAATAATAATAATAATAATAATAAAGTTTTAATAAATTGTATTATTATTATTGCTCTGAGAGGTATATTTTAATATACAAAAGTAATTTATTTATCTATAGTAAAACAGATGACAGACACAATGCTTATCTAGATGTAGGATAAATATCAGAAATTACTCAAAGGTTAATTAGCAGTATTGTGGATCTATTTTATTTATATAGCCCTATTTAATGCACAAAACAACTTGCTGGATAATTTATACTGCTTGTGCAATGAACATGAGTGATGTTGCATTATTTTTAGCAATCAATCTTTTGATAAAAGGACAAACCCATCCCTATATGACTGAGAATTAAGAGTGGGCTCTTCTAACTTGCTACCGACTGCTAGGTGGTTGCTAGGGTGTACTGGGCAGTTAGTACACCCTAGCAACCACCTAGCAGTCGGTAGCAATAACTCTCAAATTTCACCTGTGGTTGATCCAGTGAGGCAGGTTGTAGTCATCGCCAATTCTAGAGTCTCCGTGCACTGTACGGTTATGTAACTAATAAAATGATATAAAAAATAATAATTCACCCCCTTTAGAAGTATTAAAACATTCAGATCTTATTTCATGCTCAAATGCCAAACCTAATATGGTCTTTACCAACCTTGAAGAGTGGAACAGCGTGGAGGGGCTGCTCTCCCATGCATACCAGATCTACACCGATGCCTGTTAGGAAGATACCATTAGCGTCCAGCACACTGTGCTACAATACAAACAGTGAATGTACAGCACACTCACTGACCGTTGTCAATCATTCGCTGTTTGGTGAGGATCATGAGCAAGCGGTCCACTTCGAACACACCCACTCCTGGAGTAATGACCACTGACATCTGACCCGTACGATCAAAGTTACGGTTGATGTAGTGCTTATCAAAGACTGAAAGAGACAAAACAGGACACTGATATCAGGACAAACAGCTCTACTGAAGTGCTGTGGGACTATAGACCAAATACACAAATACAAACCATTGAAAGACAAGTTGATAGCTTCCAGATAATTTCCCTGAGCAGCAGTGGAATTGTTCCCGCACAGGAATTCATCTGCAATATTGAGACATTAACAAAATGTGTATGTCAATCTAAGACTCTCACACTTGCAATAATGGCATTTTCAAAAACTAAAACAAAAAAATTTACATTTTCTAAAGAATATTCTATTTTCAAAACACTACAATATGAAGTGTATATATATATATAAAACTTTCTGAAGGATTATGTGACACTGAAGACTAGTAATGACGCTGAAAAATCAGCTTTACATCACAGGAATAAATTAAATTTTAAAATATATTACAATAGAAAACAGTTATTTTAAAGGGGAGGTCTAATGCTATTTAATGCATTCTGACTTATTTACACTACTAAAGAGTTGGATTCTTATGCTAAACATGGCCAAAGTTTCAAAAAAGCAAGTTGGACGTATGATGGCGTATTTCTGTGCCAAATACACTCCTTCAGGGTTCAAATAAGTTTTAGAAAGTTTTTTGTTGAGTATGGCCCTGTATGACATCAAAAAGGGCGGGATTCCTTCTCCAGGAAGAGCGCGCGCACACATCAACCAGAGCGAGAGCATGAGCATCAACGTGCTTCATTCATTAACTCGCTAGCCATAGTAAATTTAAGTCAATAAAGTTTTGTTGCTGTTTTATTTATGTCGATGTCACAGCTGGCAGACGATCGTTCAGCAAAAGCTGCGCGTGCTCGTGACTCTTTAGCTCCGCCCACGACACGCCTCCAGGAGCTCTACTGTTTTCGGAGAGAAGCGGTACAGCTGTATCTGTCTTTTATAAATCTGATAAAACTAAAGGCTTATGAAGGAGATATGAAGGATGCAATACTACTCTATAGGTACTCAAGATTAACATGAGATTAGCAGAAACTGTGTTATGTCCCCTTTAATTGTAATAATATTTCACAATATAACTTTTTTTATCAAATAAATGCAGCCTTCTTTCAAAAAAATCTTATCATAGTTATCTTACAGAAGTGTGTATATATATGTAGCGTCTGGACCAATCAAACACACAATTTTTCATTTGATTTAACAAATCAGTTATTCATTAGATTAACAAATCGTCACAGTCCCCTCACCCAATAAACTGGATGCCAGGATGTCTGCAACGACACTGAGCAGCAGTGGAATTGTTCCCGCACAGGAATTCATCTGCAATATTGAGACATTAACAAAATGTGTATGTCAATCTAAGACTCTCACACTTGCAATAATGGCATTTTCAAAAACTAAAACAAAAAAATTTACATTTTCTAAAGAATATTCTATTTTCAAAACACTACAATATGAAGTGTATATATATATATAAAACTTTCTGAAGGATTATGTGACACTGAAGACTAGTAATGACGCTGAAAAATCAGCTTTACATCACAGGAATAAATTAAATTTTAAAATATATTACAATAGAAAACAGTTATTTTAAAGGGGAGGTCTAATGCTATTTAATGCATTCTGACTTATTTACACTACTAAAGAGTTGGATTCTTATGCTAAACATGGCCAAAGTTTCAAAAAAGCAAGTTGGACGTATGATGGCGTATTTCTGTGCCAAATACACTCCTTCAGGGTTCAAATAAGTTTTAGAAAGTTTTTTGTTGAGTATGGCCCTGTATGACATCAAAAAGGGCGGGATTCCTTCTCCAGGAAGAGCGCGCGCACACATCAACCAGAGCGAGAGCATGAGCATCAACGTGCTTCATTCATTAACTCGCTAGCCATAGTAAATTTAAGTCAATAAAGTTTTGTTGCTGTTTTATTTATGTCGATGTCACAGCTGGCAGACGATCGTTCAGCAAAAGCTGCGCGTGCTCGTGACTCTTTAGCTCCGCCCACGACACGCCTCCAGGAGCTCTACTGTTTTCGGAGAGAAGCGGTACAGCTGTATCTGTCTTTTATAAATCTGATAAAACTAAAGGCTTATGAAGGAGATATGAAGGATGCAATACTACTCTATAGGTACTCAAGATTAACATGAGATTAGCAGAAACTGTGTTATGTCCCCTTTAATTGTAATAATATTTCACAATATAACTTTTTTTATCAAATAAATGCAGCCTTCTTTCAAAAAAATCTTATCATAGTTATCTTACAGAAGTGTGTATATATATGTAGCGTCTGGACCAATCAAACACACAATTTTTCATTTGATTTAACAAATCACACAAAACTGCATACGCACCTGCTCCTTTAAGACGCACCAGCACAGGATACTGTATGAAGAGCTTTTTAATAGTGATAAGCAGAGACATCCACTCATCACGCCTTTCATTCTGGGCCACCACCCTGCAAGAGAATGAAAATAAGGACTGCTGCTTAAACCAGTACTAAGCTGCCAGTCTTAATGCTTAGTGAACTTCTGGACCTGTAGAAATCCTCATAATAACATCCCTCATGGTCTTGTCGAACTGACGCTCTTTGGATCTCTGGGAACTCTTCTACATGACGAAAGACACATACTAATAATTATTATTATTCAAATCATACAACCCAAGCATTATTTTATCTCATTTTAAATATGAAACATTTACCCAGTGATTTGGCAGAGTAGAAGGTACGAGAGAACAGCACCACTGTAACCTCATGGCTGCAATTCTTCTCCTAGAAAAGTGGCTACATTTTAACAAAGACAATCCCACAATGCCAAAGAACATAATCATATTCAGCTATATCGTGCAGATAACGTTACAATTGGTCAATGATAAGGTTAACACTCACTTTCCATTTGGCAAACAGATCCGAAAGGAAACCATTGACAGCTTTCTCAAAGTAAAGATCACCTGTGAATGAAGTCAGCAGCTGAAATCACCTGAAATAACAGATTTACTCTTCAAATATAGATAATGATTTAAAAAAGTTTTTAAATTGTCTCTTTACCATAGATATCAAAGTCCCACATCTCACAGCTCATCTGAATGAATATATAAACCATCGCAGAGGTGGAGCGAAACAACACCTAGGTGGAGAAAACATGTGAAAAAATTTATAGTGATGGATAGTAAAACAAATTGAATTTCCAAAGAGAAATTCTCACCCTTGTATCTTTACTAATGTAGCCACAAGTGACCTTCTCTCCTTTTACCCACAATTCACTGGCCTGGGCCCTGAAACCATGATAAAACAATTTTTTTGGTTAGACATACACTACTGTTGAAAAGTTTGGGTTCGGTAAGATTTGTAAATGCTTTCTCTTATGCTCACCAAGACTGCCTTTATTTGATTTAAAAAGTACAGTAAAAACAGTAAAAATATCATTACAATTTAAAATAACTGTTTTCTATTTGAATATTTTTTAAAGTGTAATTTATTCCTGTGATGTAAAGCTGAATTTTCAGCATCATTACTACAGTCTTCAGTGTCACATGATCCTTCAGAAATCATTCCGATATGCTGATTTGAAGAAACATTTCTTATTATAAGTGTTGAAAACAGTTGTGCTGCTTCATATTTTTGTAGAAACTGATAGAACAGCATTTACTTTAAATATTTTAAAACATTTTAACATTTTTTAATGTCTTTACTGTCACTTTTGATCAATTTAAAGCATCCTTGCTGAATAAAAGTATTAATTTCATTCAAAAATATGAAAAAAAAAACTGACCAAAACCTTTGATATAGGTCATTATACACATACTTCTGACTGTAAAATACTTAAACTGACCAATCAGAATCAAGTATTCCAGACAGCCTGTAATAATGGATGTTGTTACCTGATCCCTGCAAACTCTACTTTCTGTGTCACATACGCACACGTGCTCACCTGAAAGAACATCATGGAGACATAAAGATCATTGCAAGGCATCAAAAATGAACATCCCATGCAGATTTGAATCTAATCTACTCACTAAGCTCTTCTTCAGTCTCCACATGTCTCCTCGTCCAATATACTGATCTTTAAAGGTGAGCTCCACCAGATCCAAAGTCACATCCTGTTAAATTTCAATGGAGAATTTAGGTAATGAGGTACGAGAGGCTGTGCTATATTGTGAATATGGTGTGTAAATTAAATAGTAGGACTAGCAATAAACAGTATTTCTGTATAAAATACCTTTGGGTCCACAATATTGATGATGACGTCCTGGTAGGCACGAAGCTTGAAGGCCTGAGCCACTGTCTGATCTACACTGATAGTTTCTGTTAACGGAAAAAGAGAAAATTCACACAGAGATATAGCCGATTAATAGTTACTAGTACAGAAAATGAAGCGCTAATTTAAACTCACCTTTCTGCAGGTCTTCTTTCAAACTCTTGACCTGCAGCAGCAGAGGACTAAGACAAAGACATTGTAAACATACAAATATTATCAATGCATATATAAATATACACTTCATTTTACTTACAGTGTACTTACCCAATAAAGTATTGGGTATTACAAGGTAACTACATGGGTCAAGGATAGGTTTAGGGGTAGGTTCAGGGTTAGTACCTAGCTATTACCCAGTTATTATAATTGTTATAAAAAGCACATAGTATGTACATGTACATGCAGAACAGGACTGTAAAATAAAGTGCTACCAATATGCCAGGCAATATACAATAATGTATAATATACAAAACAACAGTGTTGTTTTATTAATATTAATAACAAAACCAGTCTTAAGTCGCTGGGGTATATTTTTAGCAATAGCCAAAATAACATTGTATGGGTCAATATTATTGATTTTTCTTTTATGCCAAAAAATCATTAGGATATTAAGTAAAGATCATGTTCCATGAAGATATTTTGTAAATTTCCTATCGTAAATATATCAAAACGTATTTTTTTTATTAGTAATATGCATTGCTAAGAACTTAATTTGGACAACTTTAAAGGCGATTTTCTCAGTATTTAGATTTGTTTGCACCCTCAGATTCCAGATTTTAAAATAGTTGTATCTCGGCCAAATATTTATTCATCTTTCAGATGATGTATAAATTTAAAATCTTTCAAAAAATGTACCCTTATGACTGGTTTTGTGGTCCAGGGTCACATATTTTGAATTAGTTTTTATTTTGACATTTTGTTTTCTTTATTATTTTAGTTAAGGTTTTAGTAATTTTGTTGTATGTTTTTGTCATTTTTATTAGTTTTTCTTTTTAAATATGTAGTTTATGTAGTATATACAGTTTGCATTAAGTTTTATTTTGGTTTTAGATTTAGTTAAAAAACATTCAAATTCAAATTCAAATTGTTAAAGGGGTCATATGATGCTATTTTAAAGATCATTATTTTGTGTATTTGGTGTAACAGAATATGTTGACGCTTTAATGTTCAAAAAACACATTATTTTTCAAATACTGTACATTATTGTAGGTGCTCTATGCCCCGCCTCTCTCAAACACGTCGTTTTCAACAAAGCCCCCTCCTTTGACAAGCATAGTCTGCTCTGATTGGCCAGCTGACCCAGTGCATTGTGATTGGCCGAACACTGCAAGCACGCGTCGGAAATGTAACGCCCCTTACCATAATCGCAGCTTCAGCTTTCAAAGTAAATATCAAGACAGTTAATAATGTCGTTAGTTTTACCATCAGCTCAAGCCGAAAGGGCAACAGAGTCGTGTGACAGACACCTCCAAAGAGAAGGGAAAACTTGAAATCGCATCATATGACCCCTTTAAATAAGTTGATTTTATTTAAATATTTTATTACAAGTATATGAATATCCATATATATATATATACACACACACACACACACGTTTTAAAACATTTCATGTTAGATTGTGATGTAACATTTTTATTTTATTAAATCATGATTTTTATAGGATGAAATGTGACATATCTGCACACATATTTTTGAGATTGACCTGAAATTATATTAATATTATTTTTTAATATGTAGTTCATGTTGTCTATATAGTTTTTATATATTTTTTTGTTTTAGGTTTCATTAGAAAATGAAAATAAAAATGGTTAATAAGTTATTATAATTTATTATAATAAATACATATATAATATCTAACTATTGTGTAAATTATGAAATATATTTTATTTCAAGTATATACACACACACACACATATATATATATATATATATATATATATAAATCTCCTCTCACCTGTACTCATCATTTGGATGTGCAATCTCAACAATATCCCCCAGTTTAACCTGAGGAAAGACTTTAGGGTTCATCATCAACTCATCATCTGTGGAGAAAGAGTGAGTGTTGAGATGCGCGCAAAGTGCCAGTGTCATAAACTAAAACTACTTCAGTTTTTAAACGTTAAGAACATTCTCACCGCTCCCTCCAAAGCCCTTCTTGTGCACCACAAGTTTGTAGGACTTGTTTGCCTTCATGGTAACAGTCATTGTAGTCGTGATGAAGTACAGACAGTCACATTCACATTTACAAACAGAAACAATACAATAATATGGATTACTTGTGGATTGTCGTGATGTTTTTATCAGCTGTTTGGACTCTCATTCTGACGGCACCCATTCACTGCAGAGGATCCATTGGTGAACAAGTGATGTAATGCTACATTTCTCCAAATCTGTTCCAATGAAGAATCAAACCCTTAACACATCAACATCTTTAATGGCCTGAGGGCAAGTACATTTTCAGCAAATGTTAATTTTTGGGTGAACTGTTCCTTTAAATGAGAACCTGTATTTTACCTTGAGCTCCTCTGTAATATGCTGATGCGATGCATTTGAACTTTTCCTGACCAGCAGTGTCCCATCTGCAAATATTGTAATGTGCAAAAAAACAAATATAAAAGACATGAAAATTTCAAATGAACAGACGTTATTTAAATCATTCAGAAAATAACTACTCACATTTGAAGAGAAAAGGGCAGCCCAGACATCTCAAATCTCTCAATCTCAAAGTCAACACCTATAGTAGCCTTGTAGTCTCTCTCAAACACGTCTTTACAGAACCTATGACATACAAGCAAATAATGGAACTTAATGTCCATGAAAAATACATGTATCATTTAAATTAAGGTACATTAATGTATACATTTTACCTGTTTATTAAGCATGTCTTTCCCACATTGAGATCTCCAACCACTACTGCTTTCGACATCTTAAGCCTGTCATACCTAGAAAATAATATATGAAAATAATTATATAATAAATGGACTCTCTCTCTCTCATTTACATTTAGTCATTTAGCAGACGCTTTTATCCAAAGCGACTTACGAATGAGGACAAAGCAAGCAATCAATCTCCTTATGTATATATATATAATAATATAATATATATACGGAATTATTCCAAACTTTTGATGGTAATGTATATCAATCAACATAACAATGCATCAATCAGTTTTATATTTTTTATATATGTTTAATATACATATATATCATTCTTTAGAAACATTTGGCGGTGGGTTTGGGGGGGGGGGGGGTACCAACCCTTGCTGACGTGCTGCCCGGTCTTGGCAAGCCATCGTGGCTTTTGTATTCCAATCATCCTTCATCTGTAGACAGGCTTGTGGATTATAACACTACAGAACAATAAAACAGAACTAATAAATGGAGATTCTTACCATAAACAGAAATACCAGATACTTTTGGCAATAAAGTGAATAAGAACAGTAGTTTTGTCTAGTTGTTGAAATGCTGTCTGTTCCAACAATTTCCATTTAGGAATCATTCACAATAAGGCCAGGAATGTGCATTAAGAAAGTAAATAGGGTACATGTGCCCTTAATATGACCCCACTACTGAGAAAACTACAGGAAGCAGCTGTGGGAAGCCTTTTTATTTGAGCAGAATTAGCTGCACTAAGGCTCCTCTATGGATGTCACACATTCTCAATATACTAACCTGATGTGTTCGCTACAGTATACAGAATGCTTCCTGAATTTCCTGTAGTACCACTTGCAATATGAATAATACATTTTCAAATACAGAATGACCTATTCCATTACAGCGCCTGTAAATAATTAACATAATGTGATGTTAGAGAGTGTACCTTTGGAAATGTCGATATGATCCTGTCCCTGCTGATAGGAGGGCTGAAATGCATTGTCTTGTCAGCAGGTTGTAAAGGGAAACTCGGCTGTGAAAGACACACTATCAGCACTACCATATAACCTGTTTACTCTGTACATTTACATCAACCTGAACTACTTTGTATAGTGTATACTAAACATAGTAATATATCCAGCAAAGCCATAATAACTTTATTATGGCTTAGCTGGATATAACTTATATATACATGCTAGTTATCTTTTGGTAGAATCATTTACTTCACACAGAAGACTGTAGAAAATATTTATGGTTAAAAAAGTGAATTCCTCTATAAACACTAAATAAACAGAGCTGCATTTTTTGTACGGGAATGGCAACACAACATAGCGCTGTAACGGCGCAGTTAGTATTTTATCATTTTAAAAATCCTTTAGAAACACTGATAATCGTCGTTTTAGCTCATTAAGACCTGCTGAGACTGTATAAATTGAGTAGTTGTCGTGTACTCACGGATATTCCTGTAGCGCAGTTTGATTCCTGCCGACTGCGTACTGACTCTCCGCATCAAATCCTACCGTCATCGCCATAGCAACCACGAGCCGGAACCCGCAGTCACGTGGTGCAAGAGATACACCGCGCGATCTTTCATGGCTGCTGTTATGGCAACCTGCATACATTTTCATCATAAATCCTGAAACTTGTAATAGACGCACTGAAGTTATGTCAAACGTATTTTGACATTTAAAAAATGTTTCGTTTTCCCCTTAAAACATAAAACGACGCGATGTATTCCACTTTGTGTGGGAGAAATTACACCTTGGAAACCAACAACAATACATTAAAAATACTAAAAAAACATGTCAGTTTGAGTGCGTGACTGTGGGTGTGTCACAAACGTGTCAAATGCATGTTGTGTAATATTTGTGGGTCCAGGTGAAGTACTACGTGTTAAAGTGATATCTGGTGTGATATTTGAGAACAGCCTGCTGATTGAGATGATAGACACTGAGGAAGTCTTCCCCCCAAAAAATTATTAGAAATGGCCGAACTGTCTAATGATTACAAATTACATTCCGCAAACTGTAACGTAATCTATTAGATTACACATTTTACGTAATGTAATCGGACCACTTTTTGATTACTTTTAGATGGCTTTTGACCTAACTTATTTACCACACAAATTTCAATAGGAATGTTGTACCCAGTTCATATAAAAATACAGAGAAAGAAAATATATTCTATTCTTTATTATCAACAACATGAAGTGAATTAAATGTCAGGGTTTGCCAAACTGGGGTTTGTGAAGGAATAACAGGAGGTTTGTGAGCTGATGAAAAGCTAATTAAGCAGGCTAAATCATTAAAAAAAAAAAATTAAACCTAAAGAAAAAATAAAACACTTTTAAAATGAAAACAAGCTTTCACACTAAAAATTGAAATATTTTGCCAAAAACATATTCATCACTGCAACGGTGATTCAATCCTAAAAAGTATTTGCTTATTTAAATTCAGACCAAAACTTGTTTTTAGTTACTGGTAGTGGCGCATTAGCCTGAATGACCGCAGGGTGGCAGCACATCCCCCTCAACGGCTTTTGGTAAGCGAGAGTGCTGTGTCACGCCAAGCAAGTTAGATTGTGCTCCTCACGCATGGTGCTTCAGAGATGATTTTCACCTGAAGAGATTTTCCTTAGCAACACCTAACTTTTCACATGTCATTTTAAAATAAGAATCATTTTTAAAACAACAGATTTTTACAAATCTAGATGAGCTGCATCAGTGTCAGCAGGCCCTTTTAATGGGCACTAAAGGCCAAAGGTGACTAGGTTGAATCGCTCAGTCTGGCCTTGGGTCTTATTCCATTTCACATTCATCAATAATGATGGACAGTTTTGTAGTGTATGAAGCTACATTGATTCATTACTAATTGATCCTATCTGTGTCCTGGCTGTGATAGGCTATGTGTTATGATGTATTTTCAGAAAAGGGTTTGGTTTGATGCTGGCATCATCAACATCAAAGTGTTCGATGAACTAAACTAAAGTGTACAGTTGACCACTTTGACAAATGAAATTAAAGGAGAATGCAGGCTGTGCATGAACTTGTTTACATGTTTGTTGAAGAGACAAATGAACAAACAAATGGCACCAAATATAGTGGTGTAATAATTCCTGCATCTGGCAGGTTCAGTGGAGTAAAAAAAAAGATAATCAGATGTCTCGAAGATTTTAACGACACCCTTGTGTGTTTCTTTAAGGACTCACATGCGACATTGCAGAATTAGAGACAGGAATTATCTGTTTTTCTCTCACACCCTTTTATACAAGTGGTAAACAAATGTGAGAGAATATTTTGTTGCTGTCTTTATTAAATTAATTACACATATCAATATTTTGTGTGATTACTCTATTATGAATAATAGTGACCTACACTAAAATTCTGAAGAAAATTAATTCAAACAGATCAATCTCATGAAACATGTCAAGAACACACTTTTTTACTGTATCTCAATAAAAAATAAGGCCAATAAAATTTTAATCAGCCTAAATTAAAAAATAGCAACCCAATTAGCATGATTTGTAAATACGACTGAAATCAACTAAAAATAAAAAATATATATAATTTACTATAAACTATATATACTATACAATAAATTTTATGTGTGTGTGTGTGTGTGTGTGAAATATAAATGTATCAAAAATAAAAAAACGCTTATTTATTAATATTTTTTTTACGATTTAAAAATATAATAAATAATTAAATTAAAATATTTACTTTTTAAAGTAATTATATAAATATA
Source organism: Sinocyclocheilus rhinocerous (assembly GCF_001515625.1). Classification (NCBI taxonomy): domain Eukaryota; kingdom Metazoa; phylum Chordata; class Actinopteri; order Cypriniformes; family Cyprinidae; genus Sinocyclocheilus; species Sinocyclocheilus rhinocerous. The sequence goes on from NW_015651641.1 coordinate 2,357,515, forward strand.
TTTTTATGTTTATGCTTTATGTCATTCATATTTATACACAATGCTAGCTGGATTGCTGTGCCATCTTCGTTTAGGCTGATTTGGGTTAATTTGATTGGCTTTATCTTTTTTTTTTTTTTTTTTTCACTGCTCGCGCTACTCACGCACGCGATCAGCCGAACCGACTGATGTTTATATGAATTTACAATAAATATCTCAATATATACTGAAACTCTGCAATGCTCTTGAGAATTACCAGCTTGTATATATCTATAAAATGTATCCGCTGGAGCTGCACGAATGGCATAAAATGGCACTAATTTTGCCAAGTTTTGTCGAAAGGCGATTACTTTTAACTGATAGCCTATTAATTGTAGATAATTTATAATTGTGTTATTATTTATTAATTATTAAAGGTAAAAATGCTTTTTGGTTTGTTTGTTTTGGTGTTTTTTATTTATTTATTTGTTTTTATCCACTTGCCCTAAAAAATGAAAGGGGCACTGGTGATGACTTTTAATAAATTAAATAAATAAATAACAACATATGACCCCTTCAGACTGTTTATAAGGATTTACAATAAATATCTCAATAAATATTAAAACTCTTCAGCGGTCATGAGAAGTTAATACTTTATTAATAAAATACTTTATTTATTAAAAAAAATTATAAATAAAAAAAGGTCCTCCTCATCATTCGGACCAAATAAAACGTCCATGTTGTTGCACAAATGGCGTAAAATGACACATTGTGGAGATTGACAAATTTTGTCAAAAGGCGACGAGTTTTCACAACTGATAATCATGTTTTTAATAATTATTAATTATTAAATGTATTCATTATAAAATTAAATACAAACACTTTTTTGTTTGTTTGAAACCATCCTGTATTCTCAATTCATTCTTAATCAAAGCAGATTTGTAAATACTCATATACATTTTTATCTGACAGTGTAGATACATAATGAGTTGTACAGTGTGGTCAGGAAAAACACTAGTGATAAAATGGAGGAGGTGGCACCCACACATGATAGAATAGCTCTGAATATCTTGAACAGATTAATTCAAAATGCTTCCTTGGTACACAAACCTTTATTTTGTCAGTTTTGTAGGCTGTTTTGTCCTGGTACTCTAGAATTAGTGGCGTGATAAACAATAGGCTGTGCTAGTACTGACAACAATAAAGGGTCATCCAGGGTTTGGCCACTAATTGGTCCATTATGCGAGATCATTCCAGCCTCTATTTCTCCCTCATCTTCTCTTCCGTCCATCTCTCACTCTCTCAGTTCTTTTTACTACAAACCCTCTGCAGACATAAATCAGTTGAAGAATAATTTAATTGCACATTTAATTAGCATGTTGATTGCCATGGTGCAATGCACCATAAATAAAATCAGCGTTGAGCTTCTACTGTTGCTGGAGTGGACTGAATTGAAACAGACTGAGAAGACATTTCCTAGAATCTGATGTCCAGGGACAATTAGGCAGGAAGAAACGATTTCCTCATGGATTACATGCAATGCATCAGCCTGCGGCATATGCCATTGAATTAGAGTGACAGCATTCAATATATGCGTGCAAATGATTTATCATGGAGACAATGTATATGGCCACTCACTACAGTGACCTTAGCTGTTCCAAGTTATTGCTGTTAACATTTAATGTGGCTAATAATGCTTTGAAAACATGCATATATTGAAATGTGTATCGGTGACCATATTTATGTTGTCTTGCATTAGAGGTCTATGCTGGAAGCAAATAATACCAGAGAATATTTTCAAGTTCAGACACTGCACCTATACCATACTTTTTTTTTAATGCTGTTACTGTAAAGTACAGTCAAAAATGTTTTATGAATCACATCAGTTATTACTATTACTGTACATAACTATCAAATAATTATGGGAGCATTCTTAAATGGTGTATTTCAACCAGCAGTATTCAACTATTCATATAGTAATGAATTTTAAACACAAATCAAAAGAAAACAAATAAGAAAATGAAGCCTGTTTTTAGGGCCATTAATGCTTTTGCATTATGACTATATTTACATAATTAAACATATTTGCCCCAGTTCCCATCACTGTATTGTATCTAGAACATTAGATTATTATTATTTTTACATTGAATTAGAGTGACAGCATTCAATATATGCGTGCAAATGATTTATCATGGAGACAATGTATATGGCCACTCACTACAGTGAACTTAGCTGTTCCAAGTTATTGCTGTTAACATTTAATGTGGCTAATAATGCTTTGAAAACATGCATATATTGAAATGTGTATTGGTGACCATATTTATGTTGTCTTGCATTAGAGGTCTATGCTGGAAGCAAATAATACCAGAGAATATTTTCAAGTTCAGACACTGCACCTATACCATACTTTTTTTTTAATGCTGTTACTCTAAAGGTCTATGCTGGAAGCAAATAATACCAGAGAATATTTTCAAGTTCAGACACTGCACCTATACCATACTTTTTTTTTAATGCTGTTACTGTAAAGTACAGTCAAAAATGTTTTATGAATCACATCAGTTATTACTATTACTGTACATAACTATCAAATAATTATGGGAGCATTCTTAAATGGTGTATTTCAACCAGCAGTATTCAACTATTCATATAGTAATGAATTTTAAACACAAATCAAAAGAAAACAAATAAGAAAATGAAGCCTGTTTTTAGGGCCATTAATGCTTTTGCATTATGACTATATTTACATAATTAAACATATTTGCCCCAGTTCCCATCACTGTATTGTATCTAGAACATTAGATTATTATTATTTTTAAATTCCCATTATTCTTAATGTCGTTATACTGTAATATGGCTTGTTTTTAGGATGTTACAGTAAAAATACTATATGATCTTTTTTGCATAAGAGTTGTGAAAATTCTGGAAGGTGTTTTAATTGTCATGAAAATATCACAGTGCAAAGGAAATAAGTTAATTCACCCAAAAAGGAACATTTGCTATAAACTCAGATGAGTTTGTTTCTTCATCAGAACAGATTTGGAGAAATGTAGCATTACGTCACTTGCTCACCAGTGGATCCTCTGCAGTGAATTGGTGCCGTCAGAAAGAGTCCAAACTGATAAAAACATCACAATAATCCTCAAATAATCCACACCACTCCAGTCCATCAGTTAACATCTTGTAGAGTGAAAAGCTGCATGTTTGTAAGAAACAAATTAAATTCCCATTATTCTTAATGTCGTTATACTGTAATATGGCTTGTTTTTAGGATGTTACAGTAAAAATACTATATGATCTTTTTTGCATAAGAGTTGTGAAAATTCTGGAAGGTGTTTTAATTGTCATGAAAATATCACAGTGCAAAGGAAATAAGTTAATTCACCCAAAAAGGAACATTTGCTATAAACTCAGATGAGTTTGTTTCTTCATCAGAACAGATTTGGAGAAATGTAGCATTACATCACTTGCTCACCAATGGATCCTCTGCAGTGAATGGGTGCCGTCAGAATGAGTCCAAACAGCTGATAAAAACATCACAATAATCCTCAAATAATCCACACCACTCCAGTCCATCAGTTAACATCTTGTGGAGTGAAAAGCTGCATGTTTGTAAGAAACAAATGTAAGGCGTTTTATTTTTAAACATCACTTCTGTCCATAATCCATAATAACGCTTCCTCAGTTAAAAAAAGTCTATCCCCTGTTGTCCTCTCACATCAAAATCGACTGGCATGTTTGTTTAGAAACGTTTTGGACTGTTTTTGCTTGTAAATGGTGCTTGAATTGTGCATACTTCTCCCCTGATTCAGATGAGATGAGTTCTTCACTGGAAAAAGCAATATTATGGATAGAGACAAGGTATTTTAGCCAGAAGCAATGGTTAAAAGCATTTAGAATTTTTGTAAAAACAAGTGATTGTTGTGATGTTTTTATCATCTGTTTGAACTCTCATTCTGGTGGCACCCATTCACTGCAGAGGTTCCATTGGTTTCCAATGAAGGAACAAACTAATCTACATCTTGGATGCCCTGAGGGTGTTTGGGGGATGAACTATTCCTTTAGTTCCTTTCATTTTTAATTTACATTTTTTTTGGGGGGGTGACAATTTTGTGCTTGTTAATGCCTATATAAACGTTTGAATAAATATAAAATGTTATTATTACGCATTATTGTTGGATTGCATTGTAGAAAATATTATATTGTAATAAATACGCCTGTATATGTGGAAAAAGTGTCAAACACAAGCAATTATGGGTAACTTTGATGACCAAGAGTTAATGAAGCCTCACTCACCCCAACACAAGAAACAAACCTGCAGCACAAACAACATTTGCATAATTCTTTTTATTCACTATTATTGTTCTGTTATACTTTAGTATTTGTTTGTTTGTTTTGTTTTGTTTTTTGGTGGACATCCTGTAAAATCAATCCTTAAGCCCTTATTTGGGTTTGTTGTACATCATCATAACTGAACAGGAGGAGGATTGGAGCGGGATGGACCCCTTTAATCTGTCAATCAGCCCTACATCTTTAAAAGTGATTTTGTTTTTTATTTTATTTTTAATTTTTTTCATTGTCTCACAAAATGTACCTCACATAGTATTTACACATACAGCGGACAATGTCCGCTTAAAATGACACCAGAATAGAAAGATTCTGCTCTTTTATAGATTTTCTTTCTCTCTTTTTCTGATTCAGACAAAATTTGAGTAAATCCTCTTTTAATGTTTTCGTGCTGAGTTTAGGTTGCGCTGGATGTAAAATGACTCTCTTCACATAAAACTCTTTTCAATAAATACCTTGCCGGAAACAACTGTACAATCGTACACAGTGTTTGACTTTGATATATTTTTGGAGCATGTTAGTAAAACTAAAAATATAAGAAAACAAATCAAACTATAATTTATCAAAAACCCAAAGTAACAAATTCATGCATATTTAATGTTACAATATATATATACTTTTTTGTCCATAAAAAACGAAAAAGTGATATGATTGACGGGCCTTTTTTATTTACATTGATATTGGCACTGTTTATTTTTCTTTGAATCTGGAATGAACGTTATGAAACACTTAATGCTCACGTCAGTGTAACACTCTCATGGAAAGAAGGACGCTTTCTCTAAAAACTCTGGATTACATCCTATTTTAGGCAAAAGGAAAACAGAATAAAAAGAGACAAGAAAACAGATTGATTCCTAGGGGTCAGACAGCCCAAAATAAACTACAGTGTGAATGTGAGTAAAAAAGCCATTTGACTCCATATTCAGACATTGGCAGTTTTCACCTTTGGAGCAAAACCAAATGACATCGTAATTTTTTTGTTGTTTTTCTTTCTCTCAAGATACTTTTAACCTCTCATATACATTTATATTTTCATATAAACTCTTTATAGCATCTCCGAAAGCAGCATTACTTAAATTAGGCAAATCAAAGACCTTATAAAGACAGACAAAACTTAAAGGAACAGTTCACCTAAATTGCATTTTATCATCTACTCACCCTCATGTCACTTCAAATCTGTATGACTTTATTTCTTCTGTGGAACGTAAAAAGAGATGCTTAGCAGAATGTTCATGCTGCTCTTTTCCACTCATGGTGATAATGGGCCGTTAAGCGCCAAAAATGACAAAAAATACTATAACAGCAGTCCATATAATCTAAATTCCAAAATTCAAGAAGTCATACAATAGATTGTGTGTGAGGAAAACACTTACATTTAAGTCGTTATACACAGATAATCGTCTCCACTGCAGCTCTCAAGTCTCATTCATGTTCACATATCCTCAAATATGGCACATCAAGACTTGTCATGCCAGGTTTGACTTGTATATCTTAAAGGGGTCATATGATGCGATTTCAAGTTTTCCTTTCTCTTTGGAGTGTTACAAGCTGATTGTGCATAGATAAGATCCCTGAAGTTGCAAAGACTAAAATCTCAAAACCAAAGAGATATTCTTTATCAAAGTTAAGACTCTGCCACGCCCCCCTAAAACGGCTCATTCTAACACGCCCCCACATATCTACCCCACTATGTGGAAATATTTGCATAATCCCGCCGCAAATGTGCACGCAAAGAAAGAAGGCATGGTGTCAGTAACCGCAGTTAGTGTTGAAGCAGCCATGTCAAGGAGACGCTGTGTGTTTCTAGGCGAAAGCAAAAGCACTTCATTTGGCCTTCCGAAAGTAGATGCATTTAGGAATCTTTAAGATTACTTACAACAGAACAGCAATGCATTTTATGGACGACCGTTTCGTGAACCTAGGAGAGGAGGTAATGCGGACTTTGCTATGACAATCAGGCGCTTCTGAATCAGCTACTGTTTTGCTATTAGTTTAAGTATTTGCTATTGACTGTTAAAATGCGGAGTTTTGCGCATC
>NW_015651641.1:2363908-2370591 GCF_001515625.1 Sinocyclocheilus rhinocerous
AAGGAGGGGGCTTTGTAGAAAACGAAGCGTTTGAGAGAGGCGGGGCATAGAGGACCTACAATAATGTACAGTATTTGAAAAATAATGTGTTTTTTGAACATTAAAGCATGTCAACATATTCTGTTACACCAAATACACAAAATATTGATCTTTAAAAAAGCATCATATGACCCCTTTAACCAATTACAATGCACAAATTGTGGATATAGCTTTAAGACTTAATATAATACTTAGGACTTAATTAGACTTAATAATATTGTCGAGGGACAGTGTGCTATTGCTTTTCTAAGCCATCAGAATTACAATCTTTCCTTGGTGGATGCCAAAAAATTTGCCAAAAATAGTTGATTTGTACTAATAGAGGAAACACTCAACATTTCTTCAAATGGCATAAAAAGGTAGGGCCCAATAGCCATACTTGCGGTCTTTGCACTTGACCACTTGTCTACTTGCATATTTCCTGTATTGACACAATTACAACATAGTGTTGTTAAAATACAAGTAAATTTTTTTAACAGAGCTTTAGTTACACATTTTTATTGTTTATACTTTGCACATTTAAAATTAACTTGTGAATATCTGTTCAGTAGTTCATATGTAACAGACGACACAATTTATATGTTGCAGTGCCTTAAATGAAGTGATAAAAAAAGCTGTTTTTCTACCAAATTATATGTAATATTTAATTAACAACTTACACTGGAAAGCTTTTATTTTTTAACATTTTTTGTGAGTTTTTCCTCAATTTTGTGAGCTCTTGAACATAATGAATGATGGGAAATGCTTAGCCTCAAATACTGCTCTAAAGTGTTTAATAAAAGTGTGGATTTAATGTGCATTGTGTATTGGGACAGGCCCAAAGACTGATTGTTTTCGTCCCTTGTAATTGTAATTGTATTGAATGTGCACTTGTAGTGTACTTTAACTCTTAAAAGTATATTTTAAAAAAACTGTACTTGCAGATAATATAATATAAATGAAATGAAATAAAAGGCCACTTAAGTGTACTTATAGGGATAGTTCACCTTCAGTTGCTGGTCCCCATTGACTTGCATAGTTTGTTTGTTTTTTCATACTATGGAAATCAATGGGGACCAGCAACTGAAAGTGAACTATCCCTTTAAAGAGAGTACACTTGTATGACTATATTTCTTAACACGCTTTTAAAAAGTGATTTTTTTTAATGTCAAATTAAAATTTTTAAATTACATTTTAAATCATTGTTTCATTTTCATTCATGCTTTAAAGAAGTACACCTGTTTTAATGTGTTGTAAAGTACTTGATTATAATTTGAACTGTAGTGTGAGAGTGTATCTTCACCAACTGTGATGCACCAAATTGGAATATGTGCATAAAGCTTTAAAATGTATTCCTTAATAATAAGATCACAAGTTAAATGTTAAGTTACATTTATGGTGTTTTTCCCCCATCATTCACTGTCATTGTATGTAAGAGAGAAGCATGAACATTCTGCTAAACCTCTCCTTTTGTATTCCACAGAAGAAAGTCATACAGGTTTGAAATGACATGAGCAAATGAGTACATTTTCGGGTGATCTATCCCTTTCATAGATGTTTAGGAATTCCTGCTGTTTGTCAGGGAAGAGAGGAGCAGGGAGATCTGTTTCCAGTGTTTCCATGACAAACATGTGTTTGACTGCTGATCCCGAAGTCCCGTTGTGTGTAAGCAAACGTAACGATGGTGTATGTGTGTGTGTCTACATACTCATATGTTCAGTGCAAACACATTTATACCAACCTTGTAAAATCCTTTTTGACCTTTACGTTTTTGACATTGATAAATCTAGCAGGATGGCAGCATGTAGCCCTTTCCTCTGGGCCTCATCTGCGTTTCCTGTTTCGACAAGCGTTTTTGAGGGCACTCAGATCAGATCGTTCGCCAAGGGTTTTTTTCATATGCCGTGCCTGCCGCCCCTCTCCCCCCGTCCCCTCGTCCTAGCACAGCCCAATGTACTTGAGATTGTTTTGGATGATCACGTCCGTCACCGCGTCAAACACAAACTGGATGTTGCTGGTGTCAGTGGCGCAAGTGAAGTGCGAGTAGATTTCCTTGGTCTCCTTGTTACGGTTGAGGTCCTCAAACTGCCTTTGCACGTACACGGCCGCCTCCTCATAGGTGTTTTGCCCCTTGTAGTCAGCGAAGCAGACGGTCAGCGGAATACGCTTGATCTTCTCAGCCAGCAAGTCCTTCTTGTTGAGGAAGAGGATGAGAGAGGTATTGGTGAACCAGTTGTTGTTGCAGATGGAATCGAACAAACGCAGGCTCTCCGCCATACGGCTCTGTGAGGAAACCAAAGACAAGAAATGGTTAGTTGAAGCGCTAACAAGGGATCTGGCTCCCTCGAAGGGAAAACCTCTGGAGTTGATGAAATCAGTGGCCTTTAACCTTGAAGAGAGCAAACAGGGTAACGTATTTAGCTCCGAGAGATACTCTAGATCTAGACGATGGGCTGAATGTCAATGGAGATGACCCAGTGTGAGGACAGCAAATCACTACAAGCTGGGACATTCATTGTTGTGGCAACAGGGAACAGACAATGTGCTTTAACTCCCACAAACTCGCCATTTACTATTGCGTACTCAGGGTAATGAATTTGAACAAGCCTCTAAACCTAAGTATTAAAATTCTCATCTCGCACTGTTTGTGCTACATGAATGATACCTCAAATCGTTTGGCTTGTTGAGGGAAAAGTGTGCTATTACTTTCTAAGCCATCAGAATTACAATTTTTAAATATATTGTGTTATTCAATATTACATTTTAAGTTAATATATTTTAAATACACTAAATTACAACTTCAACATGACAAATGTGTAATTACAAACATATTTAAATACATGACATACAAATTTCAATAGAAATGACGTTAAAGTATATTTAAGTTTACCTTAAATCTTGTCAATTCATTTGGCAGTACATTTTAACTATATTTCAAAGAAATTAGAAGCAATTAGGAAGTTACTTATAAAGACGTATTTAGGTCAATACTTAAGTGGGTCAAAAAGGTTTAGCTAATTGCATTTAATATACATTTGAACTATAATACATTTGCATTTAATTGCAATTAACATGCAATCAAATGTCCAAAAATGATACATTCCATTTTCACTCAAGTATTTACTTTTATAGTATTTTCTTTCCTAAAATAAGTACTATTTTGAACATTATGTACTTTTTTTTTCCTTCACGGTTTTTAAGCTTTTTTTTTTTACATTGTTTTGGCATAATAATTTAACTGTCATTTGAATGATGACACACACAAGTGTTGGGTAAGTTACTTTCAAAAAGTAATTAATCACTAATTACATCATCAATATTGTTTTTAAATTACTTTTCTGATTACTCTGCCTGACAAGTAATTTAATTACTCAATAAGTAACTTTAATTATTCAAATCGCTAATTGCATCTTAAAATCCCTATTAACCTTAAAGCATAGACAATAGAAATGAAACTCTTTATTCTTTCCATTTGAGTCAAACATGGAATAGTTTAGCCTTTTAGTTTTAAAACAACTGTAATAATTAGTAGATCAATAAACACTAATCTAAACATTCCTAGACTGTAACATTCATCATGCTGCAATGTAAACATTCCCATTACTTTATATCTATGTCGTACCTATTATAAAAAAAAAAATTTATATGATAGCAAAAAAATTACATCCTCGTTTCGTATACGACATTTAGGCTATATGTAATTAAAAAGTTGCCTATATATCTGAATGCATATTTCACTCGCTTGCACACATTTCAGTTTGGCAAGATGTTTAGGAAAAGCCCAACTAGTAAAGTCAGTCCAAGTTTATGTTAAAATAACACGTTAACTAATGTAAGTAAGAATAAATTACAGAAATGAGATCCTCTGCTGAATAAAGCCGCGTCAGATCACGCTGTTCTTCTATAGGTAAATTCCGGCGTATTCCTCATAGCAGGTCTTCTTCCAAAAACGATGAAAAATAGATTAATCTTGATTTTTTTTTTAAATCTATTTTTTGTATCTAGGTGATGAGGGCATTTGCGCGCAGGTATGGCTGAGCTCAGAGAAGGGAAGTACCTCGCTTTAGTTTCATACGGATTACATAATCAGAGAATATTTGTTTTCGATTTGAATTAGTTCATTTAAAAGTAGACACTTTAAGTTTTCTATAGACATATTTCTCATATCTGTGTGTCAAGTATTCGCTGAGTTTCTTTTTTTTGTGACGCGTTTCAGAAAGAAGTTCACGTGGAGACCAAAACAGCAGAAAGCGCACCCTGTTTGATTTGTTTATTTTACAAAAGCACAATGTTTTGTTGTTATTGTCAGTATACACAAATAAAAGTAGACCCTTTATAGATTATAGATTGTTATAGATTATAGATTGAGTATTTTAGGTTCTTTTCTCTGTTATAAGGAAGAACTGCAAGTAAACACGCCAGCGCGGAGAGGGTTAAAAACTTAGCATTTAATTTTACCTTTAGATGATAAATGTAGATTTCAAATTCAATATTGATTTTAGAACTGTTGAAATTATTTACAGTATGTAACGCCAGTACTTTATAAGTAACTGTGATTAAATGACCTAACAGTAATCCCTTACTTTGCTTTTTCAGTGGATGAGTAATTTAATTACAGCAACATGTAACATAGTAATACGTTACACCCAACCCTATACTTTATCTAAAATGCAAGATGATTAGAAGAGTATGGCTCCAATGAGTATGTCTCCAAACATCAGTCAATATTTAGTTAGATAAACCAGGCCATAACAGGACCCGTTGAAAATAATTGTCCCTTTCTGCAAAGAATAAAATGCATAATAACCTTCTAAACTTGAAAATTAAAAAAAAAAAAAAAAGGTTAAAAGCCAAACACAACAAAATCCCTAAAGGAGAAACAACAAGCAAAAGCAGCTCACAGAATCATGTAGATTTCAGCAAGCATCATATGGCCAAGCGAGGTTATTAACCTATATTTCTCCAGCCCTGCTGAGTTCCCTATCTAATTCAATTAGTCACCTGCCCATGTTCAATTACCTTGCTGTGTTTGCCAGCGTAATGCCCATAAAACAAAGGCAGAGGACAGGATGCAAATAACACCCATGAAATGCGCAGAACCATTTCGCTGGCGACATTAGCTGAGCCTTTTACGATACCATCATCCATCCAAGTAATGCATTTTAATCCCAGAAAATGTGCTTTCTGCAAATATTTCAATGGTTACAGTGTTTACTAAACATAATTGACTGTATAATCTACTTTAGCTGCATAGGTAAGACTATAAGACCACAATTAAAGAAGGCACATCAAAGTCTACAAGTCAACATATCACATATCTATATACATGATAAGCAGTATACAATTATCAGTTATTCAATACATAGTGTGCAGCGTTTACCACATTTCGTGTTGTGTGTGCTCCCCTCCCATAGCGTGAGCTGCAATGGCTGCAGGCACGTGGTTGGGACGAGCAGCTTGTGACCGAGGGAGGAATCTGATATGAAGACTGGGCCGCTGTTTGAAAGGTTACACAAAACATCATCGTGCTTTAAGCAAATCACAAGATCAGTTACGAGAGAGTGAGAGTGGGTTTCACAGAGACATGAATAAAGTCAGTGAGGTATGTGAAAATGATGAAGGAAGAGTTGCTGTGATTAAGAAAAAGTATCGACCTCGTCACTGAGGCTCTTTCAGAATTTTAGTCTCCTTCTTTTGCCTTAGTGCAGCACCAAGGTTATTCCTGCTGGTCCTGGAGCAACGTTCCCATCGACCAGATATGAGGGTTAGATTTCAGATTTGAGGTTTAAAGTGGTTTTTAAATTTAATAACAAGGATCCTCAAGTATGACTCCCACGTGATGGACCTCGTTCCTAAAAACAAAATAGCGACTACATATTTTTATGTATGAATACAAATTTATACTGTACACTGAATAAAAATGGTATTGAAACAATTTTCAGAGGTGTTTCAGAGGTGAAATTTCACAAATATTTATAAAGAAACGACCACTACGGTTACACATGGAATTAAACATGAAATTCTGAAGCAAAGAAACTGAAATAGTATTTTCTTGTAAAAATGTACTCCAATGGGCTTTTTTTTTATATTTACAACTTCAAATTTCTTTTACAGTATATATGAAAGCAAATTATTTAGAAAACCTAGAAAATATTCACTAACATTATTATTGTATTAAATGTTTTTGTATTTAGTCTTTTTTCGACCCATTGAAAATATTTAGTTCAATTAAAATGTATTTCTATAGCGCTTTTCATAATAAATTTCAATAAAATCAATTCTTACTGTTAAAAACCTGACTGTAAATAAAATAACTGATTAAACTCCTGATTTCAGTCTCAAGAAATCATAATGAAATTACTGTTAAACATATTTTGTTAACAGTCAACACTGACAGTTCTACAAAATAAATTTTGTCATATGATGCGATTTCAATTTTTCCTTTCTCTTTGGAGTGTTACAAGCTCTTGGTTCATAAAGAAGATCTGTAAAGTTGCAAACACTAAAGTCTCAAATCCAAAGATTTGGCTCGTATTCTTTATAAAAGTTAAGAGTCAACCACGTCTACCTAAAACGCCTCGTTCTAACGCCCCCACATATCTAAATCACGATGTGGGAAGATTTGCATAACAACGCCCAAATGTTCACGCAAAGAAAGAAGGCAT
>NW_015651641.1:2370603-2395718 GCF_001515625.1 Sinocyclocheilus rhinocerous
AGGGGCGTAACATTTCCGTCACACGCTTGAGGAATTCGGCCAATCACAACGCACTGGATAGTACTGGATAGCGTTTCAGAAAGGCGGAGCATAGAGGAGAAATAATAATGTACAGTATGTGGAAAATAATGTTTTTTTTTAACCTTAAACCGCATAAACACATTGCATTACACCAAATACACAAAATAATGTTCTTTTTAGCAACATCATATGACCCCTTTAATTTATTTCTTTCAAATTTTTCACGGACCTCCTAGCACCCCTATGAGGCCCTGTGAATTTTAGCAATGAACCTGCTACTAGGTTAGGGATACGTTTAAGACTTTTCTTTGACTGGAATGTCATTCTAGGACCAAGAAAGAATGTTGTGTAAGTGGACCAAAAGCATGGTATTGGGTAATATGTGCCATTTTATAGGTTGTTTTGGTCACGCAGGGCAGGAAGTGATATAATAATAGGCCGATATATCTAATAGTATGAGTAATCCTCCATGACATTCAAATGTAATCTTTGAAAAATGGCACACACAAATTTGATTATTTGGAAAAAAACTCTCTTGTAAACACACATAAACATTTATCCGTAATGGCTAGCCAGCTGCCAGATTGCGAGGGGCTGCGATTTTCGCTGAGGCCCAAGTGTGTACTCATATTCCTAAAGAGAGACGCCCTCCAATGGCCTTGAATTGGGCTTTCTGAAATCAAGTCACACCATTAGCCAAACGTCTCTGCAGATCTTAAAGTGTCCATTAAGCAATTGGGCAGCCCAGGAGACAGGGTGGAAGTGCTTTGTTGAAGCTCAGGGTGTTTCCAACTACAGCCTTCTCCAGAGCTAAGTGTGGGAGAGAGAAGGATAAGAGAGAGAGAGAGAGAAGAAAAAAAAGAAAGAGAAAAGGAGGCAGGAAGCCAGCGGGAGGGGGTGCCCCACTGAGACACACTGCACAGCGTGACGCCTGGCCTCTCCTTGCACACTCCAGACACAAGCCTTCATTAGGCTTAAATATTAATAAGGAGGTTCAACAGTGTATTAATGCTTTGTTTCCTGTAAATAAGAACTGTTGGATTGAGACGTCTCGCTCTAGAAAATCCATTTCATTGAAGCTGAGTGAAAATGACTCTTGTCTAATCTTCTAATAGCCCCAGCAGCAATAAGAGAGAGCTATAAAGTATATTTACACCGTACCTGCTCATAATTGCCATGCTTTGTCTCACATTTGTCTCTCGTTCTCTTTATTCCGCTCGCCTCACATTTCCTTTGTTGAAGATAAGAAGATTATACAAAGATTATCTGTATTAGAACTTAGAAACACTCCTAGTTATCACTTCTTTTCATTAAATTATTATTGGAACTGCAACCCAGGCTCATTAGAAAAACGTGGCTGGCACAATATTTCTGCAAAATGATATTATGTTGCTTGTTGCACGTTTTGCATTTTGCATTTCATAGCGAAATGCCCAGTGAGTGGAGCTAAACACGCATTCAGTTTTATCCGAAACAGATGAACGAGAATCTATCAGTGTTTTATTACTTTGGTTGTTATATGTATTACAGCAGTTTGGAGATGAAATTTTGTGTGGCACTTAAAGTTAATTCTCTATCACATTTAAAAAATAACGTACCACCTACTCTAACCCTAATCAATAGTGATAAAAACACGCTTGCAGAAGCAACCATGCCATTTTAGCTGAAGTCTTTGAGCTCCTTTATCGTGACTCTTGTTTCATGAGACTTGAGTGTTTCGCTTTGCAAGTGCAATGCTGTACCAGGTGAGCTGACGAGCAAGTTTGCTGTATCAGAAAAGACGCATATGTGGAGCTGGTTATGCAATGCAAATGTAAAAAATGTATTAGTTTACAAATCATGCACTATGGTAAAAGTGTTTTGAGGTCAGAACATAGCATTGTCCAAGAAACTGCATGAAAATAAGTCTAATAACAATAATAAAAAGCGATAATCTGCCACTGTAATGATAATGTTATTGTGATTAGTGAGTGTTCATTTAAGATGAGTTTTTTAGTTTGTTTTTTAGAGTTTTGCAAAACTGTAGGTAGAAGCATGTTTTTCCAATGAGCCAAGGTTGAAGAATTGTTAGCGTCAAGGTTGCCAAGTCAAATTGAGCTACTTTTAAACTGTTGCTCAACTGGTTGATTTTTTTTCCTGTGGGTTAAAGTTTTGACATTTTACATATATTGTATTTGACTGAAATGCTTTATTGAAATAGTTTACACATTTTACATTCTATAACATTCATAAAACTGTGCTAGATGATGAGTTTTGTGAGGGAGGGACACTGGTAGGGAGCCTTAAAGGGGTCATAAGCTGTTATGTTGCTAATAGATGTTGCTAATCAGAAAATTATTTTGTGTATTTGGTGTAATGCAATGCGTTTACGCAGTTTAAGGTTCAAAAAACACATTATTTTCCACATACTGTACATAGCTCCTCTATGCCCCGCCTTTCTGAAACGCGTCGATTTTTACAAAGCTCATCAGTCTGAAAAGCGCTGTGTGCTCTGATTGGCCAGCTATCTAGTGCGTTGTGATTGGCCGAAAACCTCAAGCATGTGACGGAAATGTTACGCCCCTTACCAGGTTCAGGAAACTTTCCTCCGTAAAATGCGTTGCACACATCTGAATATTTGGGTTGAACTGTTCTGGAACAGTGTTGTAAATAAAACTTAACCACTGATTTCTAGTTGTGTATTCTTTTGGAAGGCCAAACAAAGTAGTTTCGCTTTCACAACGAAACACACAGCGTCTCCACAACATGGCGGCGGCAACAATACTACAGCGAGAATAAAAGTTACGCCTTCTTTCTTTGGGCGGTGTTATGCAAATCTTCCCACACAGTAAGGTAGACATGTGGGGGCATGTTTGAATGAGGCATTTTAGGAAGGCGTGGCTGAATGTTCACTTTTATAAAGCATATCTCTTTGGGTTTGAGACTTTAATCTTTGCGACTTTACGAATTTTCTGTATGTACGAACAGCTTGTAACACTCCAAAGACGAAGGAAAACATGAAATCGCATCATATGACCCCTTTAATAGACTGTTTATGATTACTACAATATAGTTAATATTGATCAGGATGAAACTATGTATAACGCATGACTGTAAAATGCTTTTTTTAGGTATGGGAGTGGTATACTTCGAGGTTTTGGGATATTTTTTGATTGGCCATTGGGCTGGTTCTGTAACACAGGCCTGGCAACCCTTGTTAGCATTTTCATAACATATGAATGAGAGTTGCAGGAAGCATAGAGCTGACTCTCAAGCTATTGTTTGTCTCAATACTCTCACAATCTGGTTGACTAATTTAAATGTTCACAATTGCTTTAATGTGAGTCAATTCAGCTAATGTGGCTAGTATGGTTAGCTTCAAAGCTTCACTGAATGCAGGGAGGCTAAGCTGCCCGGGTTGCTATGGATTTTTTTTTTCACTGATATCCATGTTTATCAGTAATTGAAACACATGAGTCAGTGACTGTCTAGCTCCCTTGGCATCCCTCAACATTACTGGCAGCGGCTGCAGTATAATGCAGTATAATGTATCAAAATACAAATTTAGAATGACATTTTTTCATTTTCAGAAGAAAGTGTGAGAGGTACTTGTTTGTGTATTGTGGGTGCCTAGATATAGCTAAGCGGTTGCTAATGTGATCTGAGTGGTTGTTAGCATGTTGCTACAATATGCAGTTGCTAGGGTGTGGTTGCTATGCAGTTGCTGGGGTGTCAGGTATCTTTTTTTCAAAATCGTCATTCACAGTCATATTTTCAAAATTGAATTGTGCTGCATATGAAGCGCATTGATGTAACTTCTTGTTACACACTAACATTTTTAAAGTTGCAGGGTTTATTCAAATCCTTAAAGGGATAGTTCACCCAAAAAAAGTAAAAAATTATGTTATAATTTACTCACCCTCATGTCATTCCAAACCTGCATGACCCTCTTAAAACCCGGTATTAAGATGCGTTTTGGTCGATCAGATCACAAGTAGACGACGAAGACACAGTGTTTTAATCCATCTCTTTTGTCCACTTTCAACCACTTTCCCGAACACTTTAATGGCAGAGTCTATGGTCAGGTATATGAATGGGCTTTTTCTGATCTATCGATCTAATATTGTGAAATAAGTTTGCGTAATTTACATATAAACGTGAAAGGAGACAACAGAAAACGGTGCAGAAGAGCTTTCATTTCTGCTCTGATAGCTGAAAAACTACACCGAACGCTGTGGGTTTGTTAGAATCACCGCAAGAGAATATTGTGCTTTTTACATTATGATTTCTGTCAGCAAAGTTTAAATCCCGTCTTGTTAGCGCACTTCAACAACATGCCCTGTAATGTTTAAGAATTAGGTCAGGTTGTTTGAACACTTTCAACCACATGAGTGTTTACACTACCAAAGCAATCCAGTCGAACGAGTTTTCGATAGTGCTGTGTAGAATACTTACAAACTGTAGTCCATTACTGATTCCAAATTACATGACAAAAATTGTAGTTAGTAACAATCTGTTTACATTACACATTTTAGGTAGTCAGATTGACCCCTTTTTGATTACTTTTGACTTAACTTGTTTATCTCATTGATTTAGATGTACCATACTGACATAAAAATACAAAGATAAAGAAAATATTTTCCATTCGCTGTTGTTAACAACATGAAGTGCATTAAACATTACATTATGTCAAGGTTTTCCAAACTGGGGTTCATGAAGGAACTGCAGGGATTTGTGAGTTTAATGAAAAGCATAAAATGTAAAATTAAAACAAATCAAAATAAAAACACTTACTAAAAAAGATGAAGTGATCATTTAATTTAATGAGTTATCATTCAAATAAAAATGTACGTATTCATCAGTAGTTGATGCGATGATGAAATGATGAGAAAACACTTCTTAAAACGAATGAATTTTGTATAAATCCAGTGGTTAAATTCTGTGTGGCCTCTCAATTTTTAGAGAATTAGTTGAAATCAATAAACTATGAATAATTTATTGCTATTGTGTGAACAATTTGTAATCATGTAATCAATAAAAAGTAACTGTAGTCTGATAAGTATTTTATGTGATATATTCTAATTACAAGTACTTAATTTTTGGAATTTGATTATATAATCCAGATTACATGTAATCAGTTATAATGAATCTTAATACAAGGTGTAAACAGGGCCTTACTTTCTTCTGTGGAACTTAGAAGATATTTTGAAGAACATTGGGAACCAGACAACGCTTTGTTTTTCATTATATGGACAAAAAACACTGAGGCATCTTTCAGAACATCTTCTTTTGTTCAGAAGAAGAAAGTAATTCATACATATTTGGAACGACATGAGTGTGAATAAATGATTGCATTACTTTTAATTTTCAGTGCTGTCTGGTCAAAAATCAGAAAAGGAAATAAACTAATGTGCTTCAGTGGCTGCTGTCAGTCATAAAGTGGGAGACTGCAGAAGTCCTCCATCAGTGAACTTCCTCAAAGCCAAATATATCCTTCCATGTTGCCCAAGCACCCCTCCCATGATGACCCAGATCTTGAGTCTCTCTCCAACTCCTCCCAGCCAACTGGCACCAGAGCTGCATTGCTTCAACCGACTATTGCGCAATGCGCTATCCTTCTCCGCCGCTTGCACGAGCGCACTTCTATCCTCTCTCCAGTTGCCGAGCACCATGTAAACCCCCCCAACCCCCTCCTCCCAGTCACAGCTCATTGTCAACAGCCCAGGATTAGGAGCGTTTGACTGCTCTGTTGCTTGGCAGCGGTTGCCATGGAAACCATTTTTTAAGGGAGGGTCGGGTCAAAAAAAGGAACCTGGAAAGGGATGTTGAAGGGGGAAAAAAATAAAACGCGCCATGCCACAAAATTGACAACTGTTGCTTGAAGTCCCCAACAGAATTAGATGACTGCGCATCGCAACTGAAAAGTTACAGCTGAGGCGATGAATTACTGGAAAGCTTTTGTACCAGATGTGCGGGAATTAGCTTTCTCTTAATAGGGGACTGTGGGACTACAGAAGAGAGAACATTTCTAATAAAAATCTGTTGAATTTTAGCTAATTAAATTGTTAAATTGCTTTCATTAGGTAAAAGAAAAAGAAGACTTGAAAGTATGGTGGAAGCATGGTGAAAATCATTATGGGTGGGATTGGTAACACTTTTGTTTAGGGACCTATTCTCACTATGAACTAGTTTCTTATTAGCATGCATATTACTAATATATTGGCTGTTTATTCATACTTATAAAGCACATATTAATGCCTTATTCTGCATAACCATATTTTAGATCCCTTAATCCGTCCTTGTTCCTAAACTTAACAACTTCCTTACTATTAATAAACAGCAAATTAGTGAGGCAAGTTTATTGAGGCAAAAGTCATAGCTAATAGTTAGAACTAGTCTCCAAGCTAAAGTGTGACCGTGCTTTTAATGCTGTAACTGAAATGTTTCCTAGATTTCTGGTGAACCACCATCTATGAAATATCGCTCCACTTAAGCCTAATTCATTATCTGGAGAACATACTGAGTGTTTGCTGTGTTCTAGAAAAACCTTGAAAAGTTTTACAAATGTGTTTCCAGGGACATCATGTATCTATTGTTTTTTTAATTATTAAATTATATATATATATATATATATATATATATATTGATAAAGCCTTTGAATTTGCGCAAGGTTTATGTGCATAGTCCAAGTCTTCTTCTCCGTTTTTAGTGTATCTCTGTGGCAGAATTATAGCGCCACATACTGGTCTGGCATGTATACTACATCGTTTTGTGTCGGTTTTGTGGTTTCGTGTGGACGCAGATATTTCTTGAGACGAGGGGGGAAAAAAAGATTGGATAGGGAAAGCTCTGGCTTCGTGTGGACGTAGCCTGAAGTGTTCCAGAAAAGCTCTTTTCATGCTGAGCTAATCAAAATGTCTACAGCTGATCACAGTTGAAAGTCAAATGGCTTTGTGTGCCATTGAGAAGGTGATTAGCTACACCTGATTGAGTTTACAAGTCATTTTTAGGAGGGGGGTGATCCTTTTTCCAACTCGGTGATTCTGTTTTTTTATTTATTTGTTTTTCAATTGTGTCCAACACAATACGTCTTAATTATCAACCAATCACACACACGCTCATGAAGTGACACAATCACTGCTTGTGTCACTTCATGTGCCATTAATCTTCTCAAGAGCAAGTTTCCTCAAGCTTCAACTCTTCATCATCGGGGGATCTTCCATGTGTAGAGGTAAGAAAAATGTTCGTATTTGGCATTAGAAACTTTCAAAAAGTCTTTTGTGATCATTTGTGGAAGGTCGAGGGGCATTTTACACATACGCACAAAACTGCCTCACGAATGGCGGTGTGAGCCACGCCCGCGTCAACTAATTTTAGCTTTATGGTTTCTCTTGTTTGATTTATTGTGAGCGGAATCGCTTTTAATTAATCATTTATGTTGTTCACCCAATCTCTCTCTCATTGAAAACGAACAGAACTCATGATGCCACAAATTTGGTAAAATGCCCTAAGACATTTACGTAATCTCTGACGCTTACATTTTTCTTGGCTTTCTAACCAACATTAGCTTGCTATATTCATTATGTGTATAAATAACAAAGGTGTTTTTATTTGCACTCTTGCGGATTTCAATGGAGGAATCCCCTGAAGCGCTTGTGACAGTTATTGACGTGACATGAGATAAATGAGAGACTTCATCCCCCCTACCTTCATCATTGTATGCTGATGAAAATATGTAAATAAAAACGATTTAAGATGCTGCCAAATACTACATAAAAAAAATAAAAAAAAATCAAAGTACAAACTTGATTAATCATTAACTCAAGGAACTTTTCACGTAAGCAACATTGTTAATGTTTAAATTACTATATTTTGATTGTTTACTTTTTAATTTGGACTTTTTAGCAGGTTGAATAAATTCTGTATAAACAATATGTGAGTTTGCTGTGTTTTATTGCATACAAGGTCTGTTCAAAAATAACATAAATAACACTCTTGACACAAATTGTGTAACTAGAACACATTAGTGTGTAAATTTTTTTTTAACACTTTCTGTGGTAGAAAACAACTAGACACAGAGGTGTGTTAAGAAACAACACTGGTTGTATAATTTTCAACAAACTTTTTAAGAGTGTATAGAGAGAGAGAGAGAGAGATACTTTATTAATACATGCCATTTATATTTACTTTTTTTCTTTTTTTTTAAGTCTCAATGTTAAAAACAATTGTGTGGCTTAATATATTTGTGGAAACTGTTTTTTTTTCAGGATTTTTTGAAGTTCATAAAAACAATGTGTATTTGAAACCGATATATTTTGTAACCTTATAAATGTCTTTACTGTTAATTGTTAATTCTTATTAAGTATTAATTTCTTTTTTTAAAATGTCATTGATACCAAATGCAACAGGATATTCAAAAACCTACTTGGGATGCAAAAAACAGCCAAAGACACCCTTCTGTGAGCAACATGTATTGCTGTAGGGGAGGTCTTTTAAAGGAGATGAATTTAAAAAACAAAACACAAAAAACCCAGAGGGTTTTGCAATGCAAATTGTCTAACAGCTATGACACAAAACACTGTTAGCATGCTAATTAAAGCCTAAAATTAAAATTATTTTCATAAAATACAATTAAAAAAATGTAGATGAACTAGTTGACCTTACTTCATGAATATTCAGCAGTTGTCTCATTTATTTGTTCCATTCAAAATCCACTTGGCTTAAAAATCTTTTTGAGTGTGCATGACGCTTCTGTCTGTAGCTGTATAATGGTTTAATATGCTGCGAAAACAGCTGTTCATTTAATCAGATATTTTAATATAGTACTGTTTTCCGTTTTAATGACTTTGATCAAAAGTCCTATATACAGTAGTGGTTGTCTAGACGCATTACTGCAGCACAAAAGCTTTTAGTGTCACTTGCCCGACCCTGCCATCTTAGTCAACATTGTCTATATTTAGCACACAAGTCACCAAGATTTCCTGTTATTAACTACATACTTCAGATCACCGTCACTCTATTTCTCTTCTAATACTCGTGTCTCTCCCTGTGGCTGACAGTCCATTCAGACAGACTTTCTCAAGACCACGGAGCATTGCTTAAAACCCTTCTCTGCCACTCTGCGAGTGAGTGAATGTGCAGAGTGCCATTTTAGAAATTCTGCTCCGTACTGGCAGAACCAGAGCAAATTGGCAGCACGCAAGCGGCAACACATGTGGGCCAGTTCAGAGATGAATGCTTATTGAGTAATCTAATTCAGAGGCTCACCCCAGACCCTGGAGATCAAACACACACTCGTCTAGCTGTTAGCATATGTTTACGAAACTTGCGAGTCCCTGTGTAGCCCAGATTTACCATGAGCCTTTCCTGGATGGTCAAGGACGACAAAACAACAAAAACATCTTTCTTATGAACAAGGAAAAAAACCTGATGTATCCTATTTATTCACTGTATCTTTTAAAATCAACATTACATGACGTTAGCAAGCTATTTTACTTCCGTAATATAACATATTTCTGTAACCGTATACTCAAGATATTCTAACCCTAAAGCTAATCGATGAATCATTTGCAATACTGTAAAACCAGGAACTTGTGTTAAGAAAATACAATCCATTTGTTACATTTTAAAGGCAATTTCATCCGAATCTATCATGAAAATCATCAACACACCTTATAAACATGTGAGACTGAGGCTAATAAATCATATTTGAAGATGACCTCAGGCTATCTCTGACTGCTGCAATGGTTTTCAACCAGATAAGACCGCAAATCCGCAAAACTGTTGGAGGAGGTCCACCCTTCCCCCTTCAATAAATTATCTTTTCACCACTCCCCTAGCGAGACGCTAACTCCTCCCTTCAGTTTCCTCACTTCCTCGTTGACTTGTTACTTCTTTTTTCTTTCAAACTTTCTAGCAGAAGACACGCAAAACTTTCTCTGACCCCCATCACATCAGAGATTTACCCAAGCGCTAAATCTGATCATTCTCGCGGGTACACCCTGACACCTTGCACTGTGAACTCAATTATCACTCTTGTACATCCCCCTCCCCTCCCCCCAATACTCGCAGAGCACTTTTATTTTTAACTTCCCAACGTTAATTGATATTCCAGGCTAATGCACTACTTGGAAGTTCTTATTGTGAGTCGAGGGAAAAAGTTTAGCATAGCGCACACAGGTATGCAGTCTTTGAACTCATTGATAAGCAATTCGCTTTACCACATGGAGAGAGAATGTATGCGGTTAGACGGTCATTTAGAAAAGTTAATTCCGAGTCTTAACACAAGCACACCTGTAATTAACGTCGAAGGCAAATATAATCGGGTTTACTCTGTAAATATCATTTGCTATTAATTGACAGGAAGCCTGCTGTAAGACCAGCTTATGCTAGCATGAATTTCAATGGTTGTCCACTCTGCTTTAAAAAAGCCTTAGCTAATTTGCTGGTCACCCAGTCTGGGGTGCATTTCCCAAATGTGTCGTTAGCCAACTATGGTCACAAGTTCCGTCATTACCAACATAGTTCAAAGATTTAATGTTTTTCCCGGAACAATAGTTCCAATGAACATTCGCAAACAGCACTGCAAGTTTATATTTTCAGACAGTATAGACCAGACAGGGAAGCACAGGGCAGAGAAAAGGGAATGGGATCGGCAAAGGACCTTGAGCCGGAAATCAAACTATACTCTATGTCTGCATGCTGCCCACGAGGCTATCTGCACTGCCAGCACTGCAAAGTTGTGTGGCTGGAACAACAGTACAGCTCTCAACCTGTGATAAGAAGCATCGTTTCTTGTTAGCATGTTTGGAATTATGGATGTGCGACAAAGTTATTACAGTTTTTGGAAACGGTCATGGCTAGTTAGTTAATTTCTTCAACGATGCATTATACTATGGTAGTTAGGCAGCGTTAAGTCGTTATAAGGCAACGCAACACTGCTCAAGCAGCATTATCTTTCTGATGAATTTAGGCGACCAATGTAGTCTTGATGGTTAATTTAGTCCAAATCTCCTGGGAACATCAGAGTTTAAAACACAACAAGCTATTCTGGTCTTTTAGCAGGGTACTGTTAGGTCTTTGAACAGCTTGAATGTAACTGAAAGTTTGTGTATTGCAGGAAATGTGGAAGCAAGATGATAAAAGCAGTTTGTTTGTCAGTGCCACGGACGGGAAGAATTTACTGTAGAGATGTGCATAGCCTAGTGCAGATAACATTGGGTTCATGTGTCGCTGCTTGCACTATCTGTTTGCATCAAAGGCCCGAATACAAAATTGGGCTCTCCTTACCGTCTGGTTGTCTTCATAAAGCTTGAGGTCATAGCCGCTGAGCTCCACACAGAATATAATGGCAGTCACACCCTCAAAACAGTGGATCCACTTCTTCCTTTCTGAACGCTGGCCGCCCACGTCCACCATTTTGAAGGTGAGCTCCTTGAAGGTGAATTTGTTCTCAACAATGCCAGTGGTCATGTCACGTGAGCGCAGAATGTCCTCAACGGTTGGGATGTACTCTGGCGCAGAAATGCGGTCCAGGTCGTTTAGATAATAGGCTGTATTATCCTCTAGGTGGTATTCGTTGGAGCGGCAGAAGCACTCCTGGACCCCTGGATCGGCCCACAAGCGCTTCATCACCCCCAGGAGCTCTGGCGTGATCTCACCCTTGCTCTCTGCAGGCCCGGTGAGGGCAAAGAGTTGCACTGCGTCGTAAGCCCGATCAGGGTTGTGGAAGTCGATCTTCAAGGTGGCGAGGGCACGGATGATGCGGGTGAGCGAATCAATGGCATTGTAGAGGATGAGGGGCTTGTATTCCTTGCAGGCCTCCAGGTTGAAGCCTCCACTGTGGATGATCTTCATCTGCTTCACGATGGTGCTCTTGCCAGAGTTGCTGGTGCCAAGCAGCAGGAGTTTGATCTCACGCCGCTGGCGCTGGCTTTCTGAGCGGAGGTGTCGATCGATGCGACGTGAGCGCCGAGCGGCCTCCTTCTCCTCTGAACTCTGCCGGCACCCCATGGTTGACTACACCTGGACTTGAGCTGGTAATCCCAGGAAGTGGGAGAGTGGGCGGTAAATGTATGCAATGTAAAAAAGATATGGTGATACAGTTGAGCTGATACTAGAGGAAGCTATTGCTGGAAACCAGTTTCAGATTGGTGTTAGACAACATGCATTGTCCAAGTCTACAGTTTTTGAGTAACTTTTTTCAAGGGTTGATGTTTTGGCATTCAGTGCTACCATGACATGGTGGAAGACCCACTCAGGCCCTGGCATAAGGGCGTGTTTGCCTTCGAGATCCCAAGGACTTGGGGTTCATATCAGGGGACTCTCTCCCCTGAGCACGGCAGACTTTAAGTGGACTTGTCAGTGTTCATTGAGAGAAAGTCGAAACCATAAAATTCCTTCACTCTCCTCCCTCATGGCGTCCAGTGTGCTTCCCTGTATTTCTGTGACTGATTCATCTGTTGTCAATTCCTCCCTTCATTAATTTTCTTCAGACACTTTCCATCCGATGGAATGTCAGACCTTAGTTCTCGTAGACTGTTTTTGGTGTATGTGTACTAGATCGTCTTGCTTGCATAAGCCAGTGAGGCAGCTAAAGGCCCATGTTCCTGCAGGTAAGAAAAAAAAAAAAAACGAGACGTTAATAATCATGAAATAGAGAGGAGGGAAAGTAAAACTGAGAATTCTAAGAAGAAAGTTTCTGTCTTAGAGATCTTAAACCTTCGTAAACCTTCTGGACTGGACGATGTTCCCACAAAATTAAATATTAAGCACTTCACAGTTCTTAACTTCAAAGTCAACATAATACATGCATTCATAACCCAGTTTTACCTCTGTAATGTGACGTATTTCTGAAACAGAATATACAATGAGAAAAAACTAGGACTTAGGACTTCAGTTTTTCTGTAATTGATTGGATTGTGAGAAGTGAGTGTTTCATACCAGGATGGAGTCAGACCTGAATGAAACACTGCTGACACCCACTTTTGAGGAAGCATTTTGACCTGGGCATGTAGGCTGAAGGTCAAGATTGCCATCAAGATCTCCTAGATGCATCCCAATGATAAAGTTTCTTTTCAAATCTATCTTTATTTGCTATTATTACTGCAACTTGAATTATATTTATGTTACCTGGAATAATATTTAAGAAAAATGCTATATTACCTACAGAAGAACCCCTAAAACAATGCCTATTGTAAATAGCTATTTGGCTACTGGCTACACTGACCTTGGTGATGTGAGAAAAACAAATTAAGACAAACCTTTTTTGGCAGCATTATGAAAGTTAATAGGTTGATTTAGTGTTGGCTTAGATTTAGTATTCTGTTACACACAACAGAAATCTTTTCAACAAAAACACTTGAATTACACATGCAGAATAAACAAATGTACATGTGTAAACTTGTCACAAACCCAAGAAAAATCACACCAATTGCTTTCTTGTGCCCACAAGTAAATAAAATTAAAAAAAAAAAAAAGCAGCGTAAACTCAGGCAAAGCATGAACAGACATGGTCATTAGCACAGTCAGTCTCTGTTAGCTCTACAATATACTTCTGCTACACACTTCTGCTTTCTCAAACACACACACACACACATACTTACATTTGTGGTTTACAGGGACTCTCCATAGGCGTAATGGTTTTTATACTGTACAAAATGTATTTTCTATCACCCTACACCAACCCTACACCTAAACCTACCCCTTACAGAAAACTACTGGCAATTTTAGAATTTCATAAAACACTGTTTTGTATGTTTTATAAGCCTTTTGTATTACGGGGACACAGGAAGTGTCCTCATAAACCATGTTTACGTTGTAGTACCCATGTCATTATACACATTTGTGTCCTCATAAACCATATATACCAGTACACGTGCGCGCACACACACACACACACACACCTTAGATCATGGTTTGTATCAAAAATCTAACCTTCTCCACAGTAAGCCTGTCCCATCATGCGCTCCCTAGTCACCGGCATCTCTCTGTGACCATAGATTCAGGTCTGCCAAGAGGGTGATCCAGCACACAAAGCCCACACACATTTGTTCTCAAACAGACACATCCACACACACACAAGCAGAGGCAGGCAGGGTGTGAAATGGAAACAGATGTGAGATGAATGTCCTTCCCTGAAGCAAAAGGTACCGCCCATTCTACTCTCCCTTTCCCCAAGCCTCAACCACTGAGCTAACTGATAGCAGATGGACTGTTTATTTACTGTCATGGTGGAAAATAACTGGCTCAGACAAGCAGGTGCTTCTCTCCAGCTCATTCCAATGTAATAAATGCAACAAAACCCTTTAGAAGACCGTTTTATGGCAGGGCTCAACTATAAGAATATTTTCTGCTGGCTCAGTCAGGTCAGTGTTTTTACTGGCCCCACCGCAAAAAAATAAATAAATAAATAAAAAGAAAGAAAGAAAAATAAAATATATTAATTCTTCAAAATGTCTGAAACAAACTTTTATACAAGTATATGAACACAAATGCTTCTAGCCATGCAAGCTTGATTTTGTGCGTCAGTGTGTTGTGAAAGGGCCACAATAATGGACAGTAATTCAAACCATCTTTTACCACACAAAGTCAACAACTGTCATGATGGAGCAACAATGTGAGGAGAATTTTACTGAGCATATGTTTATATTTGCCTGAGAAATAAAACATGCAGTTTAATAGCAATGGTATAGCAACAACCTGCAAGAACAACCCAGAACACCCTAGCAACAGCACAGCAACCACTCAGACCACCATAGTAACTGCATAGTAACAATCACTCAGAAAGAGCCTAACAACTACTCAGAACACTCAAGAGACAGAACCTCATAGAGCACCTTCACAATTGCATAGCAACACCCTGAACAGAACAAAAGCAGAACAATCCCATAGAAACTACCCAGAACACCCTAGCAACCTCATAGCAAGACCGTAAGAACAGCTCAGAACACCATAGCAATTGCATAGAAACACCATAGCAACCACTCAGAACACTTAAGCAACAACTTAAGAACAATCACCCTATTTAGCAATTGCATAGCAACACCATAGCAACTACTCAAAACACCCTAGCAATACCATAGCAACACCCTAAGAACCACTTAGAACACTCAGGCAACAACTAAAGAACCAATAAGAACACACATTTAGCTCAAAACACCATAGCAACACCCTAAGAACCACACAGAGCACTCTAGCAACAACACAGAAACACCCTAAGAACCACTTGGAACACTCCAGCAACAACTTAAGAACCAATCAGAGCATCCCATTTAGCAATTGCACAGTGACACCATAGCAACTACTCAAAACACCCTAGCAACACCCTAAGAACCACATAGAGCACCCTAGCAACAACATAGCAACTCTTTAAGAACCACCTAGAACACTCTAGCAACAACTAAAAGACCAAAACACCATAGCAACACCCTAAGAACCACACAGAGCTCTCTAGCAACAACATAGAAACACCCTAAGAACAACTTAGAACACTCCAGCAACAACTTAAGAACCAATCGGAATATCCCATTTAGCAACTGCACAGTGACACCATAGCAACTATTCAAAACAGTACTTCTTAGTAGTTCTCACCATAGCAACATCCTAAGAACCACGCAGAGCACCTTAGCAACAACATAGTAACACCTAAGAACCACCCAGAACACTTCATCAACAACTTAAGAACCAATCGGAATATCCCATTTAGCAATTGCATAACAACACCATAGCAATTACTCCAAACACCCTAGCAACATTCTAAGAACCACACAGAGCACCCTAGCAACAACATAGCAACACCCTAAGAACCACTCAGAACACTCATGCAACAACTTAAGAACCAATCAGAACATTCCATTTAGCAATTGCATTACAACACCATAGCAACTACTCATAACACCCTAGCAACAACCAAATAACCACACAGAGCAGCCTAGCAACAACATGGCAACACCCTAAGAACCACTCAGAATACCTTGGGAACTGCATAGCAACACTAAAGAACCACCCAAGCAACCACAAAACAACTCTATAGAAACTCCCCATTAAAACACCCTAGCAACACCATAGCAATACCCTGAAAACCACACGGAACACCCTAGCAACAGGATAGCACACAGTTAACCATAGCAACAACAAAAAACCCCTACCAGTCATTTTTCATATTCTTGCATAACACCTTGTTCTTCAGTCTGACAGCATTTGAATGCATTATGCCATCCATTATTGAAAGCATCCCAAACAATATATGGATAAAGGATCCCTCAGTATGATGTGAGCCCTAAAACAATTTGTCATGAAATATGTACTTTGAAGGGGAGTAGATGAGCTCTAAAGGTGATCTGTTAGAACACAAGAGCCTGAGGGACAGCATAATAAATGGATGCTCTTTTTGACAGGCCGTGTGCTAACAAATGTGAAATCACGCCATGGCCTAGTTTCGGCGGAGAGATTACATTTCTTAGACCGGTCGCACAGAGAGAGAATGCATCTCCAAGATCTGTCACAGACACAATCCTGCTCTTAGAAAGATTACTGCACAAATGTGTGGCAGGATTTGATGGGGAAAAGCCACAGCAAAGTACGACACACACAAAGGAAGGTATATCGAGGGATTTTACTGTTGATTCAATAAATCGTGTCAAACTCGTTCATGTTCAGCTAGATGCTCTGCTAGCGTAGTGGGGCAGTTTCTGTGTGTACACACTAAATACAATACACTTTTTTTGTCCAAGGCCTTTTTTTTCAAGCATGACACTAACCGCACATTTTTTGTTGTTGTGAGAACTATTCCATTTTTTAGATAAAGCAAATACTCCCTCTTAAAAGGTCATCTGGCCTGTCCCAACTCGGAGGTCTTGAGGTCTTCGTACCATCTTATTTCTATAGTTTTCTATGATCTGCTTATGCCTGACTGTCGCAACATTAATAAGGTGTATAGCCTTCCGAATTTGGCCATACTTTTACACCATCCTCTTCCATTAAGCCTATGGGATGATAAGAGTTTAGCGTGTCGCGTTCATATTCTCATCTGCTTTCCTGTACCTAGTAACCTATACTTTATTTACATTGTATTAATAAATGGCAGCGGCTATTTGCACTAAGTGTAAATAGCGATAGAGGCTACACTAAGTGCAAATAGTAATAGATGCTATTTACACTAAGTGAAAATAGCATATTTTCTTAGCGAAAAAACAGTATGTAGTAATAACGTATTGAGTGTAAATTATCATTTAATTCAAATTATTAAATGGATGCCATCTTATTGGGACAATAAAGCCCTCCCTACACCTAGGCTACCCTAACCCTACCCGATACTTTATTTTCAACTTTTTGATTATTTCCTTAATTTTTATTGAAAATAAATGCCTTTCCGATGTGACATGAGATTTGAAAAGGGAGAAAAAAAGTTCGGCAAAAGGCGGATTCGAACCCGGGTCGATCGCGTCAAAAAAAGACTAGGCTATACACTTTAACATCTACGCCGCCGAAGTTGAGTATGTTTTGACGTTTTTTATATTGTTGACCACCCATATCACACGTTTGTGGGCAGAGTTAGTGTAAATAGCCTCTGCAAATAAGGCGAGCTATTTGCACTTAGTGTAAATATTAGTTAAATATTACTCCATTAATGAATATACCGAGTTTGGGCTTTTTAATTTATACCACTGTCTTCGTCCATTGAACCATGTATTTTCTTTAGGTTTTCAGTGGGGCACAAAACACTTAACGTGCAATTTAGCACAATTTGCTTTCATATTCTGGGCTATTCTGCGTGTTTGTAAATAGTAGCCTATATGTTTATTTTTAATAAGGTGTGTCCTCCAGTGTCACTGTTTTAGTAGGATACATTAAGCCACGTTAAGCGTTTGTGAAACAGTCCGCGGCCACACCCCCGCGCTAATGGTACAGCCCACATCTCAAATTGTAAGATAAAAAAAAAAAGGAAAAATAGAAAATTGTTTAGATTTTATTTATTCAAAAGATCATTTCTGAAGTCACAATTTAGCAAAAGTAAAACTGAAAAAAGGAAAGAAAATGGCAATTGTTCATTTATGAAGTAGCTGCAAAAAAAATAATGTTTGGTTTCATTTTTGCATTTTTGCATTTGCTCCATATGGTCTGAAAATTGAATTGTGAAGCGTTACACGGATTCACATCAATATATATATTTAAAATTCCATTCCAATTATTAGTAAAAGTAATGCCTTGTAAATAATCTTAAATGTCTCACTGTACATTGCTATTTCTGTTACGGTGGAGCCGTTGCTTGCACATTACATCTGCACTTTATTAGAAAACCCTCACTTAATTTCAGTTATTTGATTCTTAGTTCTGCATCTCACAGTAAAATTAAAATGTTGAAGCTAAAGTTCAAGTAAATGTTTATTTGTCCATATGACAGTAAAATTAAATTGTGAGTTTTAAAATAATTTGTAGCTATAAATGTAAAATAAATAGAAAATAAAATGGAAAGTGCCATAAATATTCAAAAAGTATACTTGATCTCATTTCTGCATTTCTTCTAGTTCAGCATTACATCAGTCAAGCGGTGATGCTTTTAGAGCTAATACCATTTATATAATTACTTTAGAGCAAATTGGCAATTGGAGTAGCCTATATTTATGATAGTTGATTATTCTGCAACATTTCACCTCTGTCGGAGACTAACGATGACAGCTGGAATGGTTGAGAAATACAACCTGTGCCAGTCTCGCTTTACCATTTCCGCTTTCGTAACACAACCCATGCTTGGATGTCTAAACCAGTGTTTCCCATTCACAAATGCAAATTTTCCACCTGTAAACCTGTCTTCTCTGTCTTTCTACATGTATAAAATGCTACATTAAAATCTGTCATATAAATTGGTCTCTTCATTAGAAATTAGCCTATACTGATTGCCACCATTGATGGACAACATTTTTTAATAATATTAAAAATATCTGTATGACATTATATTCTGCAGTTCTTCCCTGCTGTACCGAATATCTATACTTTTCAAATTATCGATGTTAGAAATTCAAATATTGTGACAATTAATTTTGTAGGGTGCCACAAGTTTGTTAAAATTTCCAAAGGGTGCCGCGACTAAAAAAAGGTTGGGAAACACTGGTCTAAACTAACACTGTCGCTTGACGTAAGTATCAGACAAAACAGAAACCTAGAAACCAAAACATGCTTGCGACGCTTTGTTGAGTGTATCAGAAATGCATTGGCAACATGTATCAGAAACATGTCCTGAGGCCATGAGCGAATGTGTGAGTGGATGGAGAACGACAGGGGTCTCACGGTTAAACCAGACTCATGTTTTCTCATGAGCGCTGAGGTAATCTGACCCCACTGGCTCCCTTTCGCCTCCAGAGATCAACTTTTCTCAGACCCACATATTTCCTGATTTTAATGCACCTGTAATTATAATGATTTTCCAAAACGCTGCACATGAGCGGAAGGCTTAATGTCATACTCTTGTGCAGTATGTTTGATTTGTAAGTTTTATGATATAGAAAAGGAGAATGTTTACACAAAACTAGTTTCCAGCCCATTTTACCTCTATAATCTATGGAAGCTTGTTTCCGCCACTGGATAAAAACATTAAACAAAAAAGTAATTGTGACTTGTGTAATCTCCCAGTTCTGACATTTTTTTTTTTTTTTGAGTTTATATCTCACAGTTCTGACTTTTTCCTCACAATTCTCAGAAAAAAAAAATTCAGAATCACAACATATAAAATGAGAATTTTGAGAAAAAAGTCGGAATTGCAAAATATAAACTGGGAATTGCAACAAAAAAAAAAGAATTCTGAGACCATTTGTTGTTGAGTGTTTATATCTCGCAATTCTGACTTTTTTTCTCGCAAGTGACATTTTTCTCATAATTCCGAGTTTATATCTTGAAATTCTGGGCTTATATCTCGCATTTCTGAATTTTTCTTGCAATTCTGAGTTTATATCTCACAATTCAGAATTTGTCTTGCAGTTATGAGTTTATATCTTGCAATTCATATTTTTCTCGCAATTCTGAGGTTATATCTAGACATTCTGACTGTTTTCATCACAATTCTGAGTTTATATCTAGACATTCTGACTTTTTCCCGCACAATTCTGAGAAGAAAAGATGGAATTGTGAGCTATAAATTTGCAGTTGTGAGAAAAACTTGATTATATCTATTTGGAATTCATTGTGAAAAATGTACATTTTGATATCATGTTGACTCAGGACCTCTGCAGACACTGAAAAAAAATGTGGATGTAAAAATGAATGTCTGAAACCAATGAAAGTCAGTGTACCTCTCAGATGAATGCATTCTGAGGAACACTGAGGTCGTATTTTTATTGAGTTGGTCACCCATGTGACCCTGGCCACTACAGACTACTCCCTTTCCCCAGAACAAGCCCAGCTTTGTGAAATAAATACATTGTTATATAACACGCAGTGGCATCTCTGTCTTATTGATGAATGCTTGTGTTATGTAAGGCAGCCTGCCAGTTGTAACTCTCTGGGATACACTCCTGGCCCAACTCATATATCACATAGATTTGACAGAGCGGGAAACCTGTGTCAAATTAAGTGAAAGCATACTATGGTTAGTGTATCATGACGCACAGATTTGAAAGAGCCTCTTGGGATATTTGTTTTTGCTCAGTTCAAATTTATGTTCCTATCGGTAATGTTAACCAACCGTCAAATAGCAATTTATGCATTGTTTTATGCAGAGTAAACTACATATTTTTCTTACTGAATATCTTGTTGCACTGGTCATACACACTGACAATACATTGTAACATTTGTTAGATACGAGTGTAAGTAGCCTATAAATCATCTTTAATAATCTAATTGCACTGATTTTTAATTCATGCTAATTTTAATGAACAAACATCATTGTCTAGACAGAATGATTTTCATTTCTTTTCATTTTCATTTTACATTATATTGTAATGTAAACAACAATTTGCCGTAATGCAAAATGCATAATTTTTTTTTCCCCTTTGGATGGATTTATGGATTAAAAAAAAAAAAAAAAAATTCCAGAAAATTGCCCCCAATCAACTCCCTTGATCAAATATACAATATGTGCACACAAATGTCACAAACCTATGACCTTTTTCTTCCCCATATAAAGCAGAATGACCCAGAGAGTTCATTCCTGCCATCTGTGTTGAGGATGGCTTGACATCAGTCATTGTCCCCCCTCCACCCATCCTCCCTCCCTCCCTCCGTCCCTTCGGTATTCTGGCACACTATTGAGGGAGGGTTGCTGTCTATAAATCACACCGCTGTATTTCCCCCACATTGACTCATGCCCCAGTTACAGACACTAATTGATTACAGTGCAGAACCATTATACAGAAACCATACAGTATCCCAGCTCAATGAAACAGACTCATAAATCTTATCACATCTCATCTCATCTCTCTGTATTATTAATAAGGCATCGCGGAATAGGAAGCCACAGTAATGTAAACTGAATTCACAAACTGGATAGGCATTCCTGAGGGCAAACAACTGCTGAGATGTGTTGTGTCAAATATACAAGTACTAAACGCTAAAGCATTAATATGTCTGATATAAACTCTAAAGCTATTAATCCGCTCTGTGCTAAGCTAGTTCTCAAAATGTGCATCGGGATGGTTGTGTTTTTGTCTATTGAGCAGCGGCAGGAAGAGTCCTGGGTTACTGTGTCAGTGGGCAGCTGAGACCACATACTGACCAGAACAGATGCAGCCTTTGATCACACTGACAATAGTGAACAATCGTACAATCCGATACCATTTCCCTTAATTTGTCCTCTTGGTTTCAACCACCCATCATAAGAGCAATCATTGTTTAAGGAGATGTGTATCAGAGGGGAATTTTCAAACCACTGTTGCAATCGGTTTCAAGTGCCATTGGGGCGAATTTCCTGTTACTGTTAATTTTTTGCTTCTTTCATTTCTCATCTTTCGATTGAAGACACAGGGTTTCAATTTGGCCAGCGGAGAGCTGCGGCTCTCAGAGTTGCATCGCATGGCGTCAGAGATTTGATGGAACATGCATGACTCAAATCAGCCATTTAATTGTTCTTGTGAATTCCACCGCAGAGCGCCTAGAGTCCACTTGACAGAGAGCACAAATGAGCGCGGACAGAGTAAGAGAAGCTTTTATAGAGAAATCACATATAATCTCCTTCATTTCAATTATTTCGCTTATAGAGTGATGAGAAGGAATGGAGTGCAAATTTTTGGCTTTTCAGATGATCGCGGAAGGAAAATTTTGTAATCAACAAAAGTTTATGATTCTGTCACATTTTGTTCATCATGATAATCTTCACAAACTTGTATGATATTTAAAGCCTAAATATACAATTGCCAGAATTAAACGTAGGCTGACACTACAGTCACATGACTTCACAGTCACCAGTGTTAAGCTGCTGTCAACTTTTTCAGTCTTTATTTAAAAATGTTTTCCCTGTAAGTTTGAGTTACAATCGTTTGCAAGAGTGCCATTATAAACACAATGAGGGTGTGAAAGCAACTAGTGAGTAGATGAGCTATCCTGTTCAATATGTGACCCTGGACCACAAAACCAGTCATAAAAAATTGAAATTGAGTTTTATACATCATATGAAAGCTGAATAAATAAGCTTTCCATTGAAGTATGGTTTGTTAGGATAGTACAATATTCGGCCGAGATACAACTATTTAAAAATCTGGAATCTGAGGGTGCAAAAAAATCTAAATACTGAGAAAATCACCTTTAAAGCCCAGCGACTTAAGACTGGTTTTGTGGTCCAGGGTCACAGATGACATTTAATGCTCAAAAGCTTCTGATATGGTATTACTGATGTATTTTATGTTGTAGAATAAAACATGAAAATATCTCGATTTTGTGTTAATCACAGACCTTATTTCAGGCATTTACCCAAAAACCCCATTCAAAAAAATCCCATTGACTTCAGCATGATGGAACCGGATGTGCTAAAATGCAAACTCATTTCCAGATTTTGGCCTACAAAAATATATCATGCCTGCAACACTCTATTTATCCTGAAAACATTTTATTGTTTTTCATTTGACACTTCTTTCATGAGCTTTCATGCTAGGGATTTCCAGATGTCAAGAATTTAAGAGTTTTTCTCTTAAATTTATACATTTTCTGCCAAGTGTTTTACTTAATCTCCCCAAGCTGGACACCATGCACATGTGCTCTCTCTACACTGCATGATGATCTGAAAGCACTGATGAACATGTATGTTGGAGTTTAGTTGTTGGATGTATGAACATGTATGTTGGAGACATTCATTATCTCCATTGCAATGTTCTGCTCAAATTCAGTCGGTGTTCCTTCACAAGGCTGTTTGTGCTGTGTGCTGCAGCTAAATCTGCAGGCAAACCTTCTCAGTGACAAACTGTAATAAATCCAATTATGAATCTTGACTGTATTGTTTGTGACTGTAGCTTCTGCTCCTTTTGTTGTTTTAGTAGAATAGCATGAACATCATTTGAAATCATTGGAATTAATATTAGGAATTGCCTTTAAAGAGAAGCTTCTTAAGATTTTACCACAATGTAGAAATTGAGTAGAATGTATATGATAAATATACATTGCTGTATATTTGGAAGTCGTGGCCTAATGGTTAGAGATTCGGACTTGTAACCCAAAGGTTGCGGGTTCGAGTCTCCGGTCCGGCAGGAATTGTAGGTGGGGGGAGGGAATGTACAGCGCTCTCTTCCACCTTCAATACCACGACCGAGGTGCCCTTGAGCAAGGCACCGAACCCCCAACTGCTCCCCGGGCGCCGCAGCATAAATGGCTGCCCACTGCTCCGGGTGTGTGTTCACGGTGTGTGTGTGTTCACTGCTGTGTGTGTGCACTTTGGATGGGTTAAATGCAGAGCACTAATTCCAAGTATGGGTCACCATACTTGGCCACATGTCACGTCACTTTATAAATATAATAAATTATGAGGTAAAATAAACCCTGCATATGAGTTGACTTGCGCTTACATGCAAAAGTGCAATAATTCTGATGAAATGTAAAAAGAAATTTTCCAGTTTCACAATTGTGATTAATAAATTGCATAATAACTTATCCCTCAGTTTCTTCCTCAGTAAAATGACTCATGTTGATGTTCATTCTTGCATAAAGAAATCTCCATACCAAATCTAGCCCAATCGCCTCAGTCACCTCAGTCAAAATTGTGTTCCGGGGGAGCGGAAGTATCACTTCAACCTGTGGACTAAAAAACAACCTGCGGCAACAGTATAAAAGTAGCCCAATTCCACAGGAAAACCGCAGACTTGGCAACACTGCTTCATACTC
Organism: Sinocyclocheilus rhinocerous; assembly: GCF_001515625.1. NCBI lineage: Eukaryota > Metazoa > Chordata > Actinopteri > Cypriniformes > Cyprinidae > Sinocyclocheilus > Sinocyclocheilus rhinocerous. Next base: position 2,394,901 of record NW_015651641.1, read on the forward strand.
ATGGGGGCGATAGAGTTACCTATGAGTGTTTGTGCCATTAAACCAGATATTATTTAGATAGCTAGCTAAAACATTTTGACAGGTAAGTAGTGATAGGAGAAATGAACCTTTTCAAAGCTTTGAACCAATTGCTTCACAAAATGATTCACTGTTTCAAAGTGCTCGAAACACCACACGCTGGTGACGCTTGCTGATCAGCCTGTTTTTTGTTTTTTTTTGGAACATATTAGCACTGTAGCTAATGACTAGCTTGCACCAGCTAATGACGGCTAGAAATCAACTACCATGTTTCCAAACACACCTAGCATCTAAAATGGGATTTTCCAGTAGGGATATCATAGAATATGGCCAGATTTCAATGTCAGGGGCGGCTCATTATGAACAAATTGATGTCACAATATGAACTTTCTGCACAGAGAGTACACTAAACCCCTGAAGAGCGCTAACATCCTAGAAGCAGCACACACACCCAGCATGACTTGTCAGCCACAGTTGTAACAACAATTACAGCTAATGATTCTGATGCATCACATTCAACACTGTGTCACCAGTGCCATGACCCCCCCCCCAAAAAAAATTTAAATCCATAAAAAAGAAATCAAAGAACATTGCAGATCAAATTGTTTCCAGGCCATTAATGCAATTGTGAAACTCTGTCATTTTATCATGTCGTTAGCATTGTAAACTCACCGATTAACACTGTTATGGTTATTAAATCACTATGTATTGTTACACCCACTCCAATACAATTGACTTAGGCCTACTTTCTATTACCAGAATCAGACGTTTTAACAGAGGCAGTGCCCCCCCCCCCCCCC
>NW_015651641.1:2395836-2427255 GCF_001515625.1 Sinocyclocheilus rhinocerous
CCCCCCCAAAAAAAAGTTGCTGTGTTTGGCTAATTACCCCTTATCATGCTTGAAACTGGCCCGCTAATCAGCCTGAATGGGCCGAACTGATGGAAATAGATGGACTAATCACAAAGTACACAACTCAACCACTCAGGAAACGCCACTTCAGTCATTTTTCAGTCAAATTAATTTTCATTACTTGATATGATGATACAAGGGAGAGCTGTTTAAGGAACCACTCATCTCAGTTAAAAGAAAGCTGAACATTGATACCGGCACACACTTGCTGTTTTTACTGATTACTTTTTTTATAATTGTATTTGTAAGATTTACTAACTAGCAATGTGAAAAGAAGTTTTTTTTTTAGAAAGATAAATTTTTTTTATAGAAAGATTTTTTTTATTAGTTTTACTATTAAAAATAAGAGTGGACATTTTGTATTCTTTGTGTTGCAATCACTATGTTTAGTTTAGTTTACAAATAAATCTACTCAATATGTTTATGTCTGTATTGCTGGAGTTATCTCTGAAGCAATATAAAAGCGCAAACATTTAAAAACCTCAAACTAGATGACATTTTGATATATTAAAAACTAACTTTAAAAAAACAATATGCTAGTATAAACCAACAAAATAATAGTCTTGGTTGCATAAGTAAATGATGTTCCATTAACCCAGAAACCTTCTAAACATCAAATGTTACAGGAATTTATACCGGAAATTTGCCTGCTCAAGTCCACCACACATGACTGTTTAATAAATCTACAAATGATTCAAATACTCACAATTTTCCTGGAAAGTAATCGTGTCAGTCTTGTTTAGTCAGGAAGTTCTTCTGGTGACTTTAACGTCAGCTTCCCATATGCTAATAATCACTGGTTTGAAAGATTCTGAAACATGTTAACACAGAGCTATCAATGACCGAAAAAGGATAAACCAAACCGGTAAAATCGAAATGACAAAAACTGAAACAACATCAGATGGAAGCGAGATTTAAGTCTTTGGGTTTTTCTGAGAATATTCTGAGATTTGAGACACAGATTGCCGAACAGGGGAAGGTTTTCATTTCATCTCACAACATCAAACGGCAAACCATGCTCATCCACGATGTCAAACATGGCTCAGAGTACCACTGTGACAGGATTGCGCCTCTGGTACTGACAGCTGCCACAAGACGGTATGAGATAGATTATGGACAGGATGGCTAACGTACAGTGTTCCAGCTCAGACAGGAATCAGCGTGGTCTTTCTGGGGTTCTGACTCATTTGGTGGTGTACAGGAACCTGCCTACATCAGAAACAAGTTAGATGTAGTTCAGACTAGATATCCAGCACGCTGCATTTAAAGCCTTGCATTATGCAAGACATCCGACATGGCCCAAATAGCATTGTTTACATTTGTTGAAGGAATAGTTCGTCCAAAAATGAACAATCTGTCATCATGTACTCACCATTATGTTGTGGTTTTCTTTGGTATACCACAGAAGGAGATGTTAGGCTGAATGCGTCTTTTTTCCATTCAGTGAAAGTGAATGGTGACAAGGAACTGTCAAAAGTCCAAAAATGACAACAACAACAAAATAAAATAAATAAATAAAATAAAATAAGCACCATAAAAGTACTTTAAGTGCAGACCATAGGATTTGTGTGGGGAAAAGAAAAAAATTTAACTCCGTAGTCACTCAAAATATTTTTCTTTGAAATTGTTCACAAATCTACAGAGCCCTGCAATATGACAAAAAATAAAATAAAATAAAATAAATACTGTGGCTATAAGAAGTAGATCCCACGACTAGTAATTCATGGCCAGGTTTTATTCATTTTTACCCTAGTTTTTATTAAATTGTTTCCATGACTTATTCATTTGTGGCCACGTTTTATTCATTTGTTCCCCTTTTTTTATTAAATCATTTCATTGATATTTTAATTCCTGGCCACTTTTTATTCATTTGCTCCCTTGTTTTTATTAAATCGGTTCTATGACTTAATACATTTTATTCATTTGTTCCCCTCGTTTTTATTAAATTGGTTCCACGACTAATTCATTTGTGGCCATGTTTTATTAATTTGCCCTGTTTTTATGAAATAATTTCCACGAAATATTAACTTGTTGCCACATTTTAAGTAAATCATGGCCTTGTTGTACTAATTCATTACCTTGTTTTAATTTAGTTAGAATGTGATAAAACAAGGGAACAATATAATAAGTCAAGGAAACAAATTCCCAAGCCACATGTCATGTACAGGCTCGATTTTGTGCGTTTCGAATACTTCCCATTATTGATGTCAAATTTGCTGTAATACATCTTGATGCGATAATATATGTGAATCTGAGAGCAGCAACAGAGAAGATTACCAGTCAATAACAACTTTTATCATGCTTTTTTGTCATTTTATGACCGTGACAGTTCTTGGTCCCCATTCACTTTTATTGTATGTAAAAGAGCAGCATGAACACTCTGCTAAATTTCTCCTTTCGTGCTCTATGAACAATAAAAAAAAAACATTCAGGTTTGGAATGACATGAGGGTGAGAAAATGATAACAGAATTGTGATTTTAGAATGAACTATGCCTTCAAGACCAGCCCTGGTGGGTTACCAGTACAACCTATTATCATGTCTCTTTATGCACTTTCAATCACGTGCTTCCGCTTAATTTCCTTTCTTTTTTGCTACGACAGGATTCTAGGCCTACTGAGGGACAAGTGCTTAGACTTGAGTCACGTCCAACCCGAGTTCTGAATCAGGGAGACAAAGAGATAGAGGCCTTTTAATGTAAGTAATAGCGCTTAGAAGATTTTAATTATGACAGGTTGTGAAGACTGGCAAAGAGCTTGAGGTGAAGAAGTGAGACAAAGCTTTATGAGGATAAATGCGGAGACACGGCAGCGGGTTATCAGGATGTAGCCGTTCTGCATTATGATTAATTACTAAATCAGTCAAGGTCAGACTTTTTCCTCTTATCTCTTTGACTGAAGTCACGGGATCTCAATAAACCACTGAGCTTCATTGAAGTCTAATTTAGTTATGTGTCTATATATAAGCAAAGCTACTCCACTTTCAAGTCCAGGGGCCACAAAGCAAGAACCTTTTAGCCTCAAACAAAAGTTACTTGCAAGTTATCTGCATGGTAACAAGCTTGTATATTATGCTGCAAGTGCAACCCGATCTCAAGAGAAAACGTAACTATTTTACGAGGTGGCAACTTCGTATGAATTTATATGATGTGATTTTTATGGAAACATGGTTTTTAGAAAAAACAAACATACGCATGGGGGTCTACCCCTAAACCTAGTCCTCAGTGGGGTTTAAGCACTTTTGCCACACTTTTATTAAATAACATATTTTGTCGTTTTTTTTTATAAAAACAAACAACAACAACAACAAAAAAAGATTTTAAAAGATTTAACTACAGTGGAAAGATGGCATCACTGTCTGTGAAAAAGGTATATTAATTCGTATGAATTCTTACGATTTCATACAATCTTCTTACGCACCACTGCGGTCAGGTTTAGGGGGGAGAAATCATGTTTTTTTTCCCCCGAAAAATCGTACAAATTCATACAAAATCTCCACCTCGTAAATTTTTTTATGTTTTATAAAGAGATCGGGTTGCACTCGCAGCATAATAAACATGCAGCTAACTTGCAAGTAACTTTTATCTATTTCCCAAAAGCATTTTTGCTCTCTTTTGACACTCTGTGAATGTTCTTTTTGGTTCCTGGCCAAAGTCTTTATATTTATGCGCACTACGGAAAACACAAAAAGGAGTGTTTTTGAAAGTAGCATATTTATCATGTAAATTCGTAACTATTTTACATTTGGCTAATTGGTGGCTAAATCATGTGTATTCTTACAGTCTCGTTCATACATTTTTGTACAGCCATGCCCCACTGGTAGTGTTTCAGTCAATTGCAGTCCCAAAACAGAACTTTTGATTTGGCTGGGGCCGGCGTTGATAGTGATGCTTACCATACATTTTCTATACAATTCCTATCATACATTTTCTAATCATACATTTCCATACAAATCACATGGTATGAATTCATATGAAATCTCTACCTCGTTAAATTGTTATGTTTTCTAATGAGATTGGGTTGCATTTGTAGCATATTGTACAAGCTAGTCACAATGCTTATAACTTGCAAGCAACTTTTATTTACTTGCCATAAGCATTTTATGCTCTCTTGGCATTCATTGAATGTTAATTTTGGCCCCTGGCCAAAGTCTTTATATTTATGCGCACTACGGAAAATACGAAACAGAGTGAAGCATTGTGTAAAGTAACATATTTACCATGTTTATGAAGTTCAGTGTGTTCCAGGCATATGCGTTTCATCACATCTGGATGAAGGGACCGTATGCATTGGAAATGAGTGAGGGCATCACATGATTCGAGCTTCAAACAATCACATTTGTCCAAGGCTTTGTACGCTCATGGCCCAAAACCGACCCTAGATGTCTTGCTCAAAGGACACGGCTTTGTTGTACCACAGTGCAAACATCAGGAGAAACAATGAGTGGCAGTGTTTCAGTCAATAGCAGCCCCAAAACAGAGGACTTTTGATTTGGCTGGGGCCGGCGTTGATGGTGGGCGACTGTATAGCAGATCTGTTTTCATCATAAACAGTCATATGAGAGGTAGGGGCATGGCCTGGCCCCTATTAAAACTGTTGTTTGCAGTCACATGGCCTGCTTGCCCTGACAATACATGTCTGTGTACTACTGTGAATGTTTCTATATACATGTGAGAACTGAGTTGCTAATGGGAAACCAGATTGAAGAAGGGGAAATGGTGTACAAACCATTGGTTGGACTTCAAGTTCTTAGCCTAACAGTCTGCATTTGTCCACAACCTTTTAACCGCAGCTGCTGTCAAATAAAAAGAAATGCAAAAGAGATCTGATCAAGCTCAAGAGCTACGTGTCGCTAATCTGTCTATGAGCGCTGCTTTAGTTGTGTGTAATGTTCAAATTCAGGCTCTGATAAGATATGAGCCGTTTTGAGGCACAGCAGATTTCTGAAGGGGGTGAGGGGTGGGTTTATCTCTGCGCTAGCACTAGTTGCTGCACTTAGCTGGGGTGTGATTTCACTATTCACTGTAAACACAGTCCATGAGGGCAAGTATCGTCACAAACTGGACAGAATGATGCTTATGAAGGGTTATCAGACATGCCTGACTTTGAAGCTATGTGCAATACTAGCTCTATCCATGCTAGTTAACATACACCCATTTTGCCAATAAATAATTTTCTGTAACAACAATATTACACCACATGTGCTGTTGAGCAATCAATATTTTGACAGTAGTGGCTGACAGTGATACTGATCTAAAAGTGCGGTAACATTAGCAAAATTTTGCAGACAAAAAAGGTCCATTGTCAATTGTCAATAGTGTAGCAAAGTACTGCTCACACAGAAGTCACTGTCAAACCAAGCAGCTTTCTGTGGTCAACATGGCGTATCTGCGTGACCAACTTGAACCCTTTGCAAAATCTGTGGTGAAATGTTTTGCCCTCACACAAAATTCCAGACTGCTCGAATTTCTATCTGTTTGTTAAAGGGTTAGTTCACCCAAAAATGAAAATTCTGTCATTAATTACTCACACTCATGTCATTCCAAACCCGTAAGACCTTCGTTCATCTTCAGAACACAAATTAGGATATTTTTGATGAAATCTGAGAGCTTTCTGACCCTGCATAGACAGCAACGGAACTGACACGTTCAAGGCCCAGAAACATAGTAAGGACATCTTTTAAATAGTCCATGTGACATCAGAATCAGAATCAGAATCAGAAAGAGCTTTATTGCCAAGTATGTTTGCACATACAAGGAATTTGTTATAGTGTCACAAGCTTCCAGTACACGGAGACAACAACAACACACAGATAATAAAAATAAGATGTGAATAAAATACACATGCATAAATATAAACCACAAAAAAAGAATAAATTGTATGTACAGGTGTGCTATAGATAGAATAGGAATATTCCTAACGTGGCTAATATACATAATACATACATAATAATGTAGTATTACAGAAAAACCTTGATCCTAACCTTTTTCTCCGTACTGAAATCTCAGTTGGCCAGACAGTAATTATTATTTTCTGAATTGTTAAAAATGTAATGTCCGGGACACTACGAGCCTGGAGACTGTTGCATAAGCTACACTGTGAGTTTTTAATAACGTTAAAAAAAGCTTAAAGGTGTGATACAGGATGAATACTGCTCATAAATGGCTACTGAAATTTTCACTTGAAACAATTAGCTGCTTGGACCCGGAAACTGTATTATTGGAACGCTTATACGTCATGACTTAACAAGCTGATTAAAATGACAAGATTTTGCCTGCAAAAATTTACAATATATACATGAAATGGAATTCACACAAGATTACTGAAATGTAGATTTAAGATTTAAAATTGTGACATAATGGAAGTAGCAACAGCTATTTTCTTCTATGTTCTATATATATGTACATATGATTGAAATGGATTATCAAAAAAAAATAAAAATATGGGACGGTAACTTGATACAACCCATCAGTTGTTGACTGGATTGAGGCAGATTTGTTTGCAGCTGACTATAAGAAAGGGGCTGGATTAAAGCAGACAAAAATGATTGGAGAAGTCTGGCAAACGTCACTAGAAGATCGACTTTTTGATTAAAAATTACTAAACTTACAGGGTCAAAACATTAAAAAAAAACACACACACACACACATCAGATCAATAAGATCAATAAAATGCATTTAGAAAACGAAAGGGCGAATTTCCAATTGATGCCGACTTTAAAATCTTTCTCTGGTAAACCAGAGAAACATATTGATGGCTCCTCTTTCGCTTCACAGATTTTTATCTAATTAACAGCTTTCTAGAATGTAAATGTCCCTCCCCCAATACCACATGCAACGACTAGCAAGCAGCAAGTCATGTTTCACCGCTGAGACTTTACTCAAGCCCAATGAGACGAGCTGTTTGACAAGTCCCACCACAACATCCTGTTTTAATAGGAAATATGTCAACACCAGTAAGAAAACATAAGACATTAAGCAATTTCATGTGGTCTTTAACTTTTATTGAACCTGGAACACTCCCCTATGCTCAAAACATAACTATAGCAGTATATGTGTTCATATGTGTTCGTCTGCATGGCCGTAACAGCGGTCATATGACTGAAGGAGAGCTCATGGGGTGGTGGCACCCCTCCACCTCTCCCTCAGTCATATGACCGCTGTTATGGCCATGCAGATGAATACAATGATGCTCTGTGCATAATGAGAACAGAAAAGAGGACCCTCTTAGCTCATCTATGCTCGGTCACTCACACACGAATACTGTAGGATGTTTCTCAGAAAAACCAGAAGAAAAATTGCATCGCGCAGAGGTGCTTTTTCATAGTCTGGGGGAAGTTGTAATGAAGAAGTAATGAAGTTATAATTCATTTAAGCATCAACTTTGTCTCAAATTACACACACACACACATATAAATAAATGAATATGTATATGTATATATATATATATATATATATATATATTACAGTTCTTTCTGGTCCTCGAATCTGATTGGCTGAGAGGAGTGCGACACGTCTATTTGAAAATTTGTATGTTTTCGGAGATGTGAGCTCCAGGCGTCAGCGGCCGTTCAGCGCTCATGAACCCGCAGAGAGCAGCCTCACCTCGGCCAGATCTTCTGGAATTTGCCGCTGGCTCTGATGTCTCTTTAGTGGTTAAACATGAGATATAATTCTTTTGGGTAATTCTAATGGGCAGTCTTTGGTCTCATTAATCTATTTGTTACAGAGCAAATAGTTTGGGCTGAGGGCAAAATCTCAAATCTATTATTTGTTCCAGAGCAAATAGTTTTGGCTGAGGACAAAATCTTATCATGTTATATTTTAGGTAAATTTAATGCTGTATATCAGAGCGCTGCCTTTGTACTTTTGACTGAATTGCAGCTTTTATGATGGCTGATGTTGTTTATTAAATATTTTTATTCAATAAATAATATTTCATATAAATAATAGTAATATTTAATATTAGTGTTAGAATTGGGAAACAGTGTTTGTGTTCATGATAGTGATTTTAGTTACATTATTCTGCCATTAGATGGCGACAAGTGATGTTTTTATGAGTGAGTCCGCAGTAAAGACTTTTATATTGAAAGAGACTGAAACAGGATTGTAAACAAGGAAGTTATTTTTACTTTCAACAACACCTTGTAAGATGCAGCCAACAAATGCAGTGAGCAGCGCTGTCATCGGAAATCACCCTTAACCGATGAATGGATAGTACGACAAAGATATGGGCTTCCTCAGCAGACATTCAAACTAATGTTTTATTGTGAATATGAGATTGAGCTGAAGAATGAATGCTGTATCAGATGCAGGTAATCACATTCACTCAGTCCATCTCTCTCTCATAATACTCGACTCTACATAATACAGTGAGCTTTTAATACAGTAATAAAATAAGCTTTCAATGAAGCATCTTAACGTTCCTTCGTTACTAGTTCTAAAGTGACGTTTTTGAATTAGTAACGGAGGTGCTTGGGCTCAGCTGTTAAACTGTCAAACTGAGATTTGAATCCGTGGCGGAAGAAAGTAGTTCTGCACAAAAGAGGATATGTAAAGACACTCCGTTGTTTCTTATGTATTTACACACTCGTGCCGTTGAACTGTTGTATAAACGCAATATCACACTTGTAGCCATGCGATATGGCTGTATATCGGCAAGCTGTGATTACCTGCGGCCGAATCACAGCCGTGCTGATACACAGCCATATCGCACAGCTACGAGTGTGATATTGCTTATATATATATATGTGTGTGTGTGTGTGTGATGACGGTCAGGATGATGACGTCATCACCAAAGCGCCAGTTTAATGTACGGCTATGTTGTGTTGTGGCTGTAAAGATGTAATGATTTAAAGTATGTGTAGATGAAATGTTGAAATGTGTATGGATTATGCCCCAAAGACTACGAACATTATAAACATCATTCAGTGGGTCAGAGGAATGTAAGTGTTGCTTTATTTCAGTGACTATTATCCATTGTAGAGGCAATAACAACAAAGACAATGTGTGTTTCAAAGTACTTTATTGTGTAATTTATTTTTGAAAGGTAGTTATCGTGAATGCGTAGTCCATTCTTACCTGTCAGCTCTAGTATGTGCCTCGAGTGCACCGGTAGCGCGCGTAGCCGGAACTCTTCGGTATGTTTACAATCATTCCATTTTCTAAATGGAGGTGCTGGGAGCTGAGATAACACATCGGTTGGATGAGTCTGTTAGAGTGTGGTTATGTTGTGTATAAGAAGTGTTTTTGTTTGGTATTTATGTTTGGGTCATATATATTTCTTGTTTGTATTTCTGTTTGGAAGATGTGTTCTGTGAGATGTATGTGACGATATATGCTAAAACATGAAAATGGTTCATTCTAATAATGTGTGGTGGGAAAATTGCCTATTTAATCAGTGTGTTTGTAGTTAGAGGGGAAGAAAGCTGCAACTGATGGACTTGCAGTGCATGTCTGATGTCAGATTCAGTATGTTCATTGATTGCAAGAAGTGCCCCTGCAAGTGATTTGATTATTGTAGGTTTGGCTGCATGCTTACAACTTTTGTGTGTGTGTGTGTGTGCTTTGTAGTTTCAGTGTTTGTTTGTTGTTTTTGTTATTTTGTTTATTTATTTATTTTTTCTCCTTGAATTTTCACACTTAACTTGTACTGGTTGGTGGCATCTCGCAATAAACAAGTTGCATCTGGAAATTACCCTGTTGTACTGATCCTTCCTAGCTCCTTCCTGACCTTTCAGCAACTTATACCCAACTATATATATATATATATATATATATATTGCAAAAAATAAATAAAATTATATGTGTGTAAATATACATATTTTTTTAATCCGTAATATCAACCAATAAATATAATACAAATATATTGTGTATCCCATGTCTTTTTCTCAGGGAATATATATATATATATATATATATATACATATTATGAAGCAGCAAATATTCAATATTTTCATGAGGATTGTGATCTCTTTCCTATTGGGTGTGATGTCAATACTTTACATCAGGGTTTCTCAATCCATTCCTAAATGACATAATCCCTAATAGTATAATCTGTATGAAAATACCTCTCAGCTCATCAAACTCTGTCTGATACATTAAAATCAGCTTTATGTCATTACTGAAGTTGGTTGAGGTTCACGTATGCAGAAAATGTGATTAAATGACTGCATGCGTATAACTTAATCTAAATAAATAGCGGATGAGCCAGTCGATATGCTGGATTTTACAATCGAATATGTCATTATGATGCATTACGGTATTATGGGAGGTTTTTTTATTCCAGGCATTGTTAAAGCTCCTAAAACCACTTCCCCTGGTGGCGTGTGTGCACAAAAAGATGCAAACACCTCTGAGTCTCTCCCATACCTGCTGACCTAGATATGAGTATGTGACTCCTCTTCCTGCCAAGCGCCATTTCCGAGTGATAGAGCCAGACGTCGCATGCAGCCAAGCTTGACCAATGAATGTCACAAATTGCTCATCCAACTCATTCACCTTTACACCTTTAGTTTCAAAACATGAAAAACGTGCCTATCATTTGCAAATGAGTTTCCATTTTTCTAGTAAATTTTGTTGATGTTTAAATACTTTCACCGATTCCAGTTTAATATGTAGAGACGACTAAAAGTAGGGCATTTGTATATTGATTTCCCTTAAAAAAGTGTAAAGATCGACCAGTCCAATGTTCCAACACTGGCTCAACCAATGGAGTGAGTTTGTGGCGGGACTATCTCTTTGTCCAAAAAGTGGTAGAAGGGGGAGTGTTCAGGAAACCTGTTTGAAATAATCATTATTTTTGCAGTTCCATTTGGTGATATAGTGAAACAAAAATACTTCTTTAAGAGTAATATTTACATAATACATTTTTTATTTAATATGCTTTATATATTGATGATAATAATAATAATTATTATTATTATTATTATAATACATTAAATAATATGGGTATTTAACAAAAAATATATTGTTTTAATTCAAAAAGAGTAATTTTTAATTACATTGTTTCTTTCAGTTAACATAATAGTTGTACACTATGACAAATACATTTTAATAAAAATACAAATATTCTGTGTAGTTTCTCACTTAATGAGGGCATAAAACCTAAAGTCTTGAAAATGTATAATAATGAAAAATAATTATTTAATAAAAAGTATTAAAATATTTGTATAATACAGCATGTCACGCTGCTCTCACACTGTTTGAAATGTGAGAAAAAAAATTACACGAGTACAAATACATGCACTTTACAATAAGATATCATTAGTTAACATTAGTTTGTGCATTAACAGCATTAACTAACAATTATCAAAATATTTGTTACAGTACTTACTAACCTTTGTCAGCGTTAGTATAAAATAAAAATACAACTGTTCATCTGAGGTCAATTAAATAATATAAACAGATACAACTTTTGATTTTAATAATGTATTAGTAAATGTTGTAACTAACTATAATTAATAAATGCATTGGAAATATTTTTCATTGTTTTCATGTTAATATTCTTATATATAAGAATAAAACAGAATATGTTGTATATCTACTGCAGGTAAAGTCCAATAGACCATTGTTTTCAAAAGCCAAATTATTCATTTCAGTTCAGTTCTCGAACATACTTCCTTCTGGTCACCTCAACACAGTATTCTGAAACCATTCTGTGTTATATGCAAAACTACCGTGGAACAAACTGCTGATAACAACTGTACACAAAAGCCAGTGCTGAGTCGATCCATCAGGAGAAATGTGATCTTGACTGCAGAATTAACAGTCGGATCCATTTCATTCTGCTGACAGAATGACATGACAACAGTGCTTTTATGCCAAATCACTTTGCTTTGTAAATGAACACGCATAAAGGTGCAAGAAGCAAACATGTAAAGGTGATACAGACACAAACTTGGCATGAATGAGAAGGTTAGAAGGTCAGTGAAAATGCTAAGTTTCTATAGTTTTCTTAAGTCTTTTGACTTGTGACAGTAAGTAACCAACCAGAACATAGTTTTCCATAAACATAGTTCACATTTTCTTCGGAAAATATACAAATCTGGTATAGATAAATAGTTGTATGTGAAAATTTTGTTTTTTAAAAGTAAAAATATTGAATACATTGTTTATCATGTATGATTAAGAATATTGGGCTTCAGATGGGAATGGCATTGTCCAGTGTTCAGATAGGAATTTATTTCTTAAAAATGTCCTGTTTGTTTATAGTTCACAGTAACATGAATGCAAGCCTTTTCCACTTATGGCAACATTCAGTAGCAACTTTTCTCCCAGACCGTTTGAGCTGGTTTTACTTTAAATCTAACACATATTTAAACCTTAACAGAACCAACTTAAGACTAGGATGTGACCTATATCATATAGAATTCCACAGTGTTTCTTACAAATGAACCACTTGGATATAACTAATGACTTGTTTCAATTCAACAAAGGGCCTCTCTCACATGTGTTTCCATAAAACAAGGGCCTGGTCACCTCCTGACCCCAAACTTGTCAGAGTGTTGGATATTCCATGCTCTCACTGAGAAAAGCCCTTTCAGTTGACTTCACCGAATACTCCAATTCCAGCCAATCTATGTCAGAAGACAAATCTTGCACAATATGCATGCTGCATTTTTTCAATTTGATAACACTTAAAGGCTCTGATCAGTTTGCAATGATCAGTCTGAACCTTCATGTCATTCCAAACCCATTTAAGTAGTTTTTTCCCCCCCACAGAACACAAAAGGAAACATTTCAAATATTGTACTAGTCTCTTTTTTCCTGAAATTACGATAAATGGTGACTGAAACCTCAAAAAAGCAAAAGTGCCAGAAAAGTGCAGTTATAATGGTCCGTTTGATTTGTTATCTGACGCCTTTACAGCTTTGAAGTAGTACTGATGTCTGAATCATGAATGACTCCATTGAGTCAGATCTTATGAATCAGTTAATCCTAAAAAAACAGTTTGAATGATTCAGTCCCGTCATTGTAAGTGGATGTAAAATAGCGACCAGAACAATATTTTGTTTCAAAGAAGAAATACTCATAATTTAGAACAGCATGAGGGTAAATTCTGAAAGTAAAGTGCAAAGTTATGTATAAAAAAAAAAGGTGTAATTTAGTGCCATTAGTATACTTTTTAGTAGCATGCTTGTAATATGCCACACATTTGAGCTGTAAAAATATCACCATTCCTTTTTAGCACTATTAAAGATCTGGCTAATCCACAAACCTTTAAAAATGTCACACATCTTTCTGCAAAAAACAGTCAGGAGCCACAAACAATACACCAGGAATAATAAATAAAACTAATTACTGTTATGATCCAGTTATGATCGTTCAAGCATTCACTCCGAAAGTAGCATGTGTATATTTAGGAATCTATCTTTTAAGAATGTTCCTATCATTGTTGAACTTTGACAAAAAAAAATTTCTCCCCATTATTTTCAAGCATCCCGTTTTTGTTTTACTAGCGTACTCTTATTAGCATGAACAGAATTTTTTAGTCTCCATCAGACTCATGTAGGACGACCCCACAAATGAAACACAATCTGAATTCAGCACATCTTCAGTGACAGAAACATACTAAATAATAAATGTAATGACTCTCTTCTGTAAAATATAAATTAACATCAAATCTGTATGCATGCATGCTTTGCTATCATAGCAGCAAGCTCAGGTACTTTTAAAACATGACCCAAATGCATAACAATCTGACGTTCAGTGGTTTAGACGGTTTTGTTTACGGCACGATTTTGGTTCAGTTAAATGAGCTACATGGAAAACAAAGCCTAGCGAGTTAAGCTGTGAAGTTTATTTTTAACCATCATCATTCGAGTCTAGCTTTCATTGTGATCATTTTGTTGTTGACGTTTATAGAGTTTGAATATCACTGACAGTGATGCCTGTGTTTTGACGTCCATGATTATCCTTGCATTCTTATAAGCAAATGAGGAGCAATATTAAAATGAGGGTAAGCCTCCCATAACGGCCATCATATCAGACGACAACACAGGATATAGAAATATTAACTGGTGCTTAGCTGATGTTGCACAATCATCCTGCAGTTTGGTTTGGTTGGGGTTGGGGGGGCGCATAGCATGTGTTTTCCTGTCTTTGTGAGTAAAAGCATCTTTACTGTATTAGCACTCGATTGAGCAACACTGGTGCCGCTATGCTGTAATGAAGTGAACTCGGTTAGCGTAACTGTTCGCCAACCTTAACAAACTTATACTGCTCTGTAATATCTCGGGAGTTCTCAGTTATGTTTCATTGAAGTATTAACTTTGTCTCAGATGTTTCTTCTAAAATGCCTTTGGAAAAACAAAAATACACTCTTAAAAATAAAGGTTCTTTATTGGAATCTGTAAGGTTGCATGGAACCTTACCAATGCATAAAGGTTCTTTATAGTTGAAAAATTTTCTTTAGATAAAATGTTTTAATGCTAAGAAAAAAATAATTATTTTAGTAACTGTTCACTGAAAGGTTCTTTGGGGAACCCAAAATGGTTCTTGTATGGCATCGGTGTAAAATTTCCCTTTTGGAACCGTTATTTTTAAGAGTGTAGACACAAATGTGACTATTGTTGAGGTTGAGGTGAAATTTTTGAGTTCATATTGTAACTTCTGACTAGCATTTAGGCAAATCGGAGCACAGTCGGAGACGCTGCTGAGAAACTTGATAGAGTATAAGCGCAGGACATTAGAGTCTTTTACTCTAGAGAACCACACTCTCTCACAAGAGAGGCAATTCGCTTTCCCTTTCATTTCTTTGCCATCTAGGAGAAACAACTGAGACTTTAATGAGATTACATTTGGAATGGGTTCGTGGGCCTTCCTGTGAATCCATTCTTTTGCTTTTGGCGGATTCTCGCAGGATATATTTTATCTTTCTCTCTCCTTTCATTCTGTGTACCGCATCAACCTCCGCCCCTCTGCCCCTACTATCTCTCCACCATTGTACCCCCCACTCCAGCCACCTAACCCCTCCCTGCGCAGGTTCCCTCGCACATGCACGCACAACCCTGTCACCAGGCTACGCCGTCCTCGTTGCCCTAATAACAATCCTAGGAATTTTAGTTAGGGCAAAAATGCTTCAAATGACACTTACTGGGGAAGGGAAAGGAAGGGGCCTGCCTATGGGGGGACCACAAACTCAGCTCTGGAACACACATCGACGTGATCGATGGGGAGCGAACGTGTTGTTGGTTAACGTGGAGCCGTGGGAGTCAAAGATCGGCAGGAGTATGGCCGAAAGAAGAATATCGACATGGGGCTTTCGGTACACTGCCAGCAGAAACAGCAGCCCTGTCTCTCCATGGGGTGTGCACCTTAGTCAGCTCTCTCTATATTCACCAGCCAACAGAGCGTGGCATTAACACACTATACCTAGTGTACTTCTTCCCTGTTTGAGATTCAATAATATGTGACTGTTTAACATTGCACAAGCCGCATCACTAGGTACAGTACGTGGGCAAGATATCAGAGATGTTTAGTCCTCAATCATACACTCGTTAGCCAATCCAGGGCTAAGGAGGGCTGCTTTAGCATCAATCCTGAGCATCACCTCACCGAGATGGAGGAAAATACCCAAGTGCTAAACACGCTCATGTTCACCTTCCCAAGCCAAAAACAAACCCAAGGACACTACCAGAGAAGCTAGCCTTGGTGTAACAACAGGAATAAGGGTGTGTGGAAAGAAGACTGAAAAAAAAGGGAAAGGCTTCCTTACCGTTTTACCGCTTGCCGTCCATTCACCAGCAACACTGCAGACAAACATTCGCTTGGGAGGCAGAGGGAGCGTGCGATCCGTCCCCTTAGACCTGAATCGCCAACATCCTCAGATCCGCCTGATTCTCCTCTCACACATGCACTCATTCACTGGCACTCTTTCGTTGTGTCGTGCTCTCTCCTCCTCTTATAATTGTCGGTGTGCTATTTCCCCTCTTGTTAGCTCCAAGGCAGTTAAGAGACACTGCAGCGATGGGGGAGGAGGGTTTGTGTATGTGTGTGTGCGTGCGTGCATGTATGTGTGCTTGTGTTCGTGAGTGAGTGAGTGAGTGAGGGAGTATGAGAGCAATGGAGGGAGGAGTCAGTGGGCATAGAAAAGAAGAGAAGGGAAAACAGCTAGTAGGCTTAAATCCTGAGGAAAAAGAGAAAGCAGAATAGGGTGCCAAGAGATCTCTGGAGAAGAAAATACAAGCCGTATCGCAAAGAATGACGGGTATGAATAGAGAATAAGGAGGTTTATCTGTGTGATTGCAAGATATGGCAGATGTTCTGCAGCCCCGCTGATTCACTCAGCCAGCTGCAAGAGTTGGTCCACAGCAGGGGTGGTTGCGATTTCATTGATAGCTGAAAGAGCTTGCAGGAAAATGATTTAAAAAAAACAACGAGAGATAGAGGCAAAGGAGGGAGTTAAAGGGGAGGGAGGAGATGATGGCAAGGGATCAGGAGGGGGTTGGATAATGCTGTAATATGTTGCTTCTGTGCCAACTGTTTCTGTGACAGAGGGAACACTTCCTCTGCAGCCATTGGTCCCCTGCTTGTACGAATAGATGTGCTGACAAATAAAATATCCAGCAGTGGCTCATGGGTGATTGGAGCATGCTCCCCTCCCACCTCTCACCTCCCGCCCCCTGTTGAGGCAAAAAGATTCTGCCTCACCCCAGGCAGCTGAGGACCACATCCAGTGCGTTTGTGCTTTGCATCCCAAACAACACTTCACGACATTAACATGTACATGTTTTGTTGCATTAAACATTCAGAGAGGTGAAGGGAACAGCAAGGTGCAAGCAATCCTTGTCTTTTGAAGTACATTTCAGCTTAAGCATTGTACAATTTTGGGAAATTTCGGCAGTCTAAAGATTTCTTTTGCCGTAAGGAGGAATCAGTAGGCTTAGTGTGACATGATAAGTGACTGCCAAAAATCATACCTTTAGGAGTACAACAACTTGACACTGGGGCAGTGCCCTTAATGGGTCATATTTGTACCCCTAAAAGGTTCATTGTAGCACCATAATGGTACATATTTCTACTTATTTTAAGGTGCTAAAATGCACCTTTTAGATAAGGTACAAGGTTGTCCCTTCAGGGTTACTGTCCCAGTGACAAGCTGTTGTACCCCCAAAAGTTTTTTTTTTTTCTCTGACAGTGTATTGTACAATCCGACAAGTGATAGCTGGGTGCACATGCAACTATTCTCATATATTCTCAACCTACATGGTGGTCTTTTTTTAGACTCTTTTGTAGGTGACTATGGCAGGGACTGATCTGTGGTCTTAGGTCATGTGTGAGCATCAGTGGATGAGTAATGAACAAACTCTCACAACTGATCCTATCAGATTGTGCTGCTGCCCTGTTACATTTCACATGATGTAAAAAAAAAAGACCTCCTTGCATTAAGCTGTTAAACATATCATTCCATCGCCAGACGACAGCAATGTGATTTCAACGGATAATTAATTAGAAGGAAACAGGAAATAGAAATATGAAATATCGTTGAGACAAATTTGCATAAAAATGTGTTAACATAAACATACAGTACATAAACCTTTTTTGAAGTTCTCCTGCCTCCTACCTTTCCTTCTCCTCTGATTGCCTAATCTTGGCCAAATTCTAAAGCATTGCATGTATGCTTTGTATAAAAATAAAATAAAATAAAAATGATCTACGTCAGTGTGTCAATATGTCGATATCAATTTGTGAAACTTAGAGGTCCAGATATTGGAAATCACAAAGTCTATCAGGTGCAAGATAAGCACATAAAGACATACTTGTTACAAGAAAAAATATTAAAAACCAAGTTACTGAAAAATGTAGGATATGTTGTAAACAAGGTTTTGGTGGAGACTGGTGAGATATTTTGCATGCGCATGAACATCTCATGATCAGTTTGTGTGGGATTAAAATTATATTTGTGCAACCATAATGACAGTGCCTAAGGGCCTCTTAAAGGGTTAGTTCACCCAAAAATGAAAATTAGCCTGTGTTTTACTCACCCTCAAAGCATCCTAGGTGTATGTGACTTTCTTCTTTCAGACGAATCCAATCGGAGTTATATTAAAAATTGTCCTGGCCCCTATGATAAACAGTTGACGGTTAAAGTTTTCTATGCACAATTATATTTGACGAAAGTCACGAGAACTATTACTCTCTATCCAATCACGTTGATGGATAAAAATACAATTAAAATAAGCATGTAACGACCACAAACGGAGGAAAATAGCGGAGTAAAAGTACCGATACATCACTTAAAATGTACTCAAGTAAAAGTAAAAGTACACAATTTTAAACTACTCAAAAAAGTACAATTACTGATAAAAACTACTTAATTACTGTAACGTGAGTATTTGTAATTCGTTACTTCACACCCCTGATTTTAAGTGAAACTTTTTAAGTAATGTATGCTACATGTAGAGCCTCTGTGATTAATTGATTTGATTAATTTCATTTTAAAGGAAGCTCAGTGAACCGCACTTTCTCAGTGAACCGCTGCAGGAGGCACTTACAAAAGGAACTGAATGCGACCAAACTGTAAACACTAAAATATTCACTGTTTTAATAGTCGCAAGGATGTAAACAACACGAATGTTTACATGACTTAAGTGTGGGGTAAAAAAATATAAAAACGCTTACTAACCTTTTCAGTGTAAAGCTCAATCCAATTCCAACTTTTCAACTTCTAAACCATGACTATGTAATACCTAAAACCTTAAAACCACAGTAAAATGATGAGAGCAGCTTAATAGAGAGCGAATAATACACATTTCAATAAAATAATGCAATTGCTTTTATGAAATGATAATCTTCACATTTCTGATGTAAAGCAACTGTATATAAGTTTTTTTACCTTGAAAGTTTAGTTTAAAAATCATTCTGAGTCACCTTTCGCTGACTTATAATAAGGCGAATGGCTTCGGTTTCTTTCCCTTGAGCAACTTTGGTGAAGGGGGGCACGAAATTTCGCAAAAAGGGCAGATTTACTTTACGGCAGCAACAAATGCACATGTGTACTGTCACGTTCGCTACTGTGAGGGAGTGAGGAACAAGGAGACTTTATTCATCCAACACAAGGGAACCAGGAAAACACACGTAGCAGGAGAGGTTGACATATACAATACCAGACGCCGACCTAAGGACAGGGAACACTATTTATACACATGACATGACGAGGGGATGACGAGACACACCTGGGATCAATAGAACTAAACGGGGAACACCTGGAACAAATGATAAGGACAGGAACGGGAAGGACCAAATATAGGCATAGACCCACATGGGGACCAAAACACACACAAAACACGGAACAGAGTCTGACATATACACTGTAATTACGACCACCCATATTCCACTCACTTAACTGTAAGGGGCTCCAAAGTCGCAAAGATACTCAAAATTACATTCAGTTGCTTTCACTCCTTCAAAAACTTCCATTGTAAGTGCCTCAATTTTTTTTTCTTCCAGAGAAAACGGGTTGTTATTATTTTTAGTCAAAATATTTTTTGTGTTAATCAAGATTATACCACAAGTGCTGATTTAGTTTAACTTCTATTGAACCCAGAACATCCCTTTAATATTCATCTGTTGGAGCAGCCAGGTGCTGTGTTTGTGTTTTGCACTGGTCTCAAATCCTTTGCGAGTCTGGGGGATGCAGACTTTCCACTGCCTGCACAGTGATATCTCACACCCTGACGGGTAACCAGGGTGCCCATTTGACATGGACAGTAACTTTATACTCACAGGACGTGAAGTTAGCAAAGCCAGACATCTTATCTCGTGAGTTAAGCACAGTATTGGGTTTGTTGTGTGTTTAAAAGGGATCTGTTTTATATCTACAGTACAGCGAGGTTTTACCGAGGCACATTTATGGGCCAAATTTTTCCTGTCACAGAGCTGAACTGACCAGAATATTATATAAATAAAAATATATATTCTCAGCACTAACTTCACTTTTCTGAGCCGCTAACTGTTCCCAAGGTGATTTTTAGTGTATCATTTCCCCTCAGTTTCGCACAGGTGTTTTAGTAGAAGTAACAAACTTTTTTGAGAAATTATTTTCTTGCATATATGTTCCTTTTTTTTTTCTTTTTGACAAATGCCTCTTGGTTTTGCAGGTGCATGAGAACTGTAATCAGGTTCTTTGAATCAGTAAGAGTGCATGAGCATAGGTGCGCCCCAGCTGTGCACAGGAAGTATAGCATCTGATAGTCAACCACCTAGATGAGCTTATATCTCCTCCATCTCTTTCTGCTATTTCAGCAACTAATAGCGATACCGTAAACACTGTTTTTTTTCCCATTTAACGCTTAAACCAGATTGAGAGCGAGCGGTGCAAGTGTACTAATGGGTATGGATGTCCAGTGTTGCCTGTTGATTCAGATGAGGTTCATTAGTTCTCGTATTGTCAGCGGGTTATAAAGAAATTCATTATTTAAGTCATGATACAAAAAAAGTGCACTCTCCCTTCCATTTATGACCTAGATAGCATGCCACATAGTAAACACATTACCCTTCTTTTCTTCTTAACCACCTACTCACTTTCAATTTGTCTATAGTGTCTATAGTATTGTTGCACTACAAAGTGCAACAAAAAAAAGTTTTTTTTTTAAAGCTGACATGAATTGAATATTCACTCTATTTTGTCAATGCATATTATAAATCTTATTGTGAATGATTAATCTGTGCATGTTCCCTCAGGCCATCCAATATGTAGATGAGTTTGTTTCTTCATGGAAACAGATTTGGAGAAATTTAGCATTACATCACTGAATGAACCAATGAATCCTCTGCAGTGAACGGGTGCCGTCAGAATACTGAGAGTCTAAACAGCTGATAAAAATCTCATTTTGTTTCTTACTATCACAGCTTTTTAACTTTACAAGACATTCATTGATGGACTGAGTGGAATGGATTACTTGTGGATTAATGTGATGTTTTTTTATCAGCTGTTTGGACTCTCATTCTGACGGCACCCATTCACTGCAGAGGATCCACTGGTGAGCAAGTGATGTAATGCCAAATTTCTCCAAATCTGTTACGATGAAGAAACAAACTCATCTACATCTTGGATGGCCTTAGGAGGAGTACATTTTCGGCTAATTTTAAAATTGGTCAACCACGCCTACCTAAAACGGCTCGTTCTAACACCCCCCCACATGTCTACGTCACTAAAGTTTTCTATGCACAATTTGATTTGACGAAAGTCACGAGACCTATTACTCTCTATCCAATCACGTTGATGGATAAAAATTAAATTAAAATAAGCATGTAACGACCACAAACGGAGGAAAATAGCGGAGTAAAAGTACCGATACATCACTTAAAATGTACTCAAGTAAAAGTAAAAGTACACAATTTTAAACTACTCAAAAAAGTACAATTACTGATAAAAACTACTTAATTACTGTAACGTGAGTATTTGTAATTCGTTACTTCACACCCCTGATTTTAAGTGAAACTTTTTAAGTAATGTATGCTACATGTAGAGCCTCTGTGATTAATTGATTTGATTAATTTCATTTTAAAGGAAGCTCAGTGAACCGCACTTTCTCAGTGAACCGCTGCAGGAGGCACTTACAAAAGGATCTGAATGCGACCAAACTGTAAACACTAAAATATTCACTGTTTTAATAGTCGCAAAGATGTAAACAACACGAATGTTTACATGACTTAAGTGTGGGGTAAAAAAATATAAAAACGCTTACTAACCTTTTCAGTGTAAAGCTCAATCCAATTCCAACTTTTCAACTTCTAAACCATGACTATGTAATACCTAAAACCTTAAAACCACAGTAAAATGATGAGAGCAGCTTAATAGAGAGCGAATAATACACATTTCAATAAAATAATGCAATTGCTTTTATGAAATGATAATCTTCACATTTCTGATGTAAAGCAACTGTATATAAGTTTTTTTACCTTGAAAGTTTAGTTTAAAAATCATTCTGAGTCACCTTTCGCTGACTTATAATAAGGCGAATGGCTTCGGTTTCTTTCCCTTGAGCAACTTTGGTGAAGGGGGGCACGAAATTTCGCAAAAAGGGCAGATTTACTTTACGGCAGCAACAAATGCACATGTGTACTGTCACGTTCGCTACTGTGAGGGAGTGAGGAACAAGGAGACTTTATTCATCCAACACAAGGGAACCAGGAAAACACACGTAGCAGGAGAGGTTGACATATACAATACCAGACGCCGACCTAAGGACAGGGAACACTATTTATACACATGACATGACCAGGGGATGACGAGACACACCTGGGATCAATAGAACTAAACGGGGAACACCTGGAACAAATGATAAGGACAGGAACGGGAAGGACCAAATATAGGCATAGACCCACATGGGGACCAAAACACACACAAAACACGGAACAGAGTCTGACATATACACTGTAATTACGACCACCCATATTCCACTCACTTAACTGTAAGGGGCTCCAAAGTCGCAAAGATACTCAAAATTACATTCAGTTGCTTTCACTCCTTCAAAAACTTCCATTGTAAGTGCCTCAATTTTTTTTTCTTCCAGAGAAAACGGGTTGTTATTATTTTTAGTCAAAATATTTTTTGTGTTAATCAAGATTATACCACAAGTGCTGATTTAGTTTAACTTCTATTGAACCCAGAACATCCCTTTAATATTCATCTGTTGGAGCAGCCAGGTGCTGTGTTTGTGTTTTGCACTGGTCTCAAATCCTTTGCGAGTCTGGGGGATGCAGACTTTCCACTGCCCGCACAGTGATATCTCACACCCTGACGGGTAACCAGGGTGCCCTTTTGACATGGACAGAAACTTTATACTCAAGGGAAGTGAAGTTAGCAAAGCTAGACATCTTATCTCGTGAGTTAAGCACAATATTGAGTTTGTTGTGTGTTTAAAAGGAATCTGTTTTATATCAACAGTACAGTGAGGTTTAACTGACCATAACCAGAATATGAATATATATATAAGAAATTGACTATTTAAGTCATGATATGAAAAAGTGCACTCTCTATTCTATTTATGACCTAGAAAGCAGGCCACATAGTTAACACATTACCTTCCTTTTCTTCTTAAACACCTACTCACTTTCACTTTGCCTGTACAACACAGTTGTACCAATGTGTCCACAGTATTTTTGCACTAGAAAAAAAAATTTGAAAAAAGAAAAAAAGTTTTTTAAAGCTAGCATGAAACGGAAATTCACCCTATCTATTTTGTAAATGCATATTATAGATCTTATTGTGAACAATTAATCTGTGCGTGTTTTTTTTTAACGACGGACTTTTCTGTGTTGATGAATGCAGGACTTCTCTAGTTCCACTTAAAGGAATAGTTCACCCAAAAATGAGAGTCCAAACAGCTGATAAAAACATCAAACATGCAGTTATCCACATCAAAAGACATTAATTGATGGACTGGAGTGTTGTGAATCACTTGTGAATTATTGTGATGTTTTTATCAGTTGTTTGGCACACATTCACTGCAGAGGATCCATTAGTGAGCAAGTGATGTAATGCTAAATTTCTCCAAATCTCTTCCAATGCAGAAACAAACTCATCTACATCTTGAATGGCCTGAGGGGGAGTACATTTTCAGCAACCCAGTTTTCTCCTGTTTTCTTCCCTTTGTTGATTACGCCCAGGAATTCTGTGGGCTTGCCGTGATGACGGCGTTAGCCGATGCCACGCTTAACTCGTTGTTCTGGATCGGGGCCAGTTACCATCATGCCATGGACCTCCCAGACACCACTGGACTGAGCTGGAGGGAAGGTATCCTCCGGTGTCTGTAGAATGTCCGGCCCTGATTCAGAACCAGCTCTCCGTCAAGCCCACCGACCACTCTGTTGTCAAGCCCGGCAGCTGCATTCTCAAGCCCGCCGGCCGCTCCGCAGTCAAACCCAGAGAGGGCTCCTGCTCTCACATTCAGCCCAGAGAGGGCTGTGGTTCCCACGTCCAGCCCAGAAAAAGACTCTGTTCCCAAAATAAGCCCAGAGAGGGCTCCTGTTCCCACGCCCAGCCCAGATAGGGCTCTAGTTCCCACGTCTGGCCCAGATAGGGCTCTAGTTCCCACATCTGGCCCAGAGAGGGCCGCTGTTCCCACGTCTGGCCCAGGAAGGACCACAGTTCCCGAGTCAAGCCCAAGGAGGGCCGCTGTTCCCACATTTTCCCCACGGAGGGCCTCAGAACCCGAAAGTTCCCCCAAGGAATTTTTTTTTGGGGGGGCTATAGGGCTCCGGCCGTAGAGGCCAGGCCGAGTGCTGAGGCCAAGGCCACGGAGGCCACTCCGCCATGGCCCCCTGAACTGTCTGCTCCGCCATGGCTCCCTAGTCTGCCTGCCCCGCCATAACCTCCTGCCGTGTCTGCTCCACCATGGCCTCCTGAACTGCCTGTTCCGCCATGGCTCCCTAGTTTGGCTGCTCCGCCATGGCTCCCTAGTCTGCCTGCTCCGCCATGGCTCCCCGAGCTGCCTGCTCCGCCATGGCTCCCTAGTCTGCCTACTCCGCCGTGGCTCCACGAGCTGCCTGCTCCACCATGGGTCCCGGAACAGGTACTGCCCTGGAGGCTGTCCATCCCGTGTAAGCCTGTCCCTAGAGGCCTCCAGAGCCCCCCCCCCGTTGGATGTTATGAGGCGCGTGGACGCACCTTCCGGGAGGGGGAGGTAATGTCACACCCCTGGACTGTCTGTGTTGGGTTTTGCTCCCCATGTTCTCCCCGTGACCCAGTTTTCTCCCATGTTTCCTTGTGTCCATATTTGGTCTTTCCTGTTCCCATTATGTTCATTTGTTTCCAGCTGTGTCCCATTTAGTCCCTCATTTAGTTCATTGGTACTTAAGCCCTGTGTTTCCCAGTGTCGAGCGTCTAGTGTTAAACATCAACCCCATGTGCTACGTGTGTGTTCCTGCCTGTCCTGTGTTTCCCCTGTATGGATTATATTTAAGACTGTCTATTGGAATTCTCCTACGTCTCCGCGCTCCTTCGTCTCCTCGTTCCTAGTCCACAGGCCACAGTAGGCACATCCGTGACAATTACTATTGTTACTGTAATACTTAGGGTTTGAGGTTTGATGTGTAACTGTTTGCGCTACTGATATCAAAGATATTTCAAATCATACAGTTTGCATTGGATTTCTTTTCAGCAGGGGGATGGTAGAACAGCTGAAAAAATCCTGTAGACTCACACTGAAATATATATATGCTGAACATGTATAAAATTAATTTTTTTCAGTTCTTGGTAAAATAAAAAGTGCAGTGGGAGTTCAAGGCCATACTCCCAGCAGGAATACAGATGAGAAAAAAAAACTAAGAATCATAGTCCACTGACTCTGGGCAGCTTCTCTCTAAGCAACTGTTGTGGTTACAAAGACAGGTTGGGAATAATCTCTGGGAAAAACAGCTCCTTGCAGATTTTTGTAATCCCAGGCTAAAGCCCCCCGGGGGGATTTATCTAACTCCTCTTTATACCTTACACACAAAGACCCTGCCGTTGAGCTCTTTTACACTCACTTGAGCTTCTGGACTGAGTAAAAAACAATGGTGTGCCCTTTCCTGTAGTTTGGCTTTGGAATTAGCAGGAGATTGCCATTGTGCCTCTTATTGACTGATTCACTGATAATTTACCCAATGCACAAAATATTTTCAGGAAAGGAGAGCCATAATTGGTGCACCATCTGTTTAGTATAGCCTCTGCCACAGAGGCACAAATAGTGCCTCATAACTAAACCTAAACTCAAGTTAAAAACTTCCTGTGAACCTATGCCAAAATGCTATTCGATTGAAATAACTGAATTGTGTTCCTGATATATTACAACGGCAATCATGTTACTATTGACCAATGGAAACAAATAACCAAAATGACTGTTTAGTATAAAAAATATATTAATATATCAGCATGAAATTTCAAATAGAGATTCTGCAACCAACTGAATTTAAGAAATTATTTGGAACAAAACAAAACAAAATATTATTATGCGGTAGGTTAAAATCTAACAGCATAGAGGAAAACACTGTCCTGTACACTGGCAAATAAAGTACACTGAACAAAATTATAAACGCAACACTTTTGTTTTTGCCCCAATTTTTCATGAGCTGAACTCAAAGATCTAAGACTTTTTCTATGTACACAAAAGGACTATTTCTCTCAAATATTGTTCACAAATCTGTCTAAATCTGTGTTAGTGAGCACTTCTCCTTTGCCAAGATAATCCATCCACCTCACAGGTGAGGCATATCAAGATGCTGATTAGACAGAATGATTATTGCACAGGTGTGCCTTAAACTGGCCACAATAAAAGGCCACTCTAAAATATGCAGTTTTATCACACAGCACAATGCCACAGATGTCACAAGTTTTGAGGGAGCGTGCAATTGGCATACTGACTGCAGGAATGTCCACCAGAGCTGTTGCCCGTGAATAGAATGTTAATTTCTCTACCATAAGCCGTCTCCAAAGGCGTTTCAGAGAATTTGGCAGTACATCCAACCGGCCTCACAACCGCAGACCACGTGTAACCACACCAGCCCAGGACCTCCACATCCAGCATCTTCACCTCCAAGATCGTCTGAGACCAGCCACCCGGACAGCTGCTGCAACAATCGGTTTGCATAACCAAAGAATTTCTGCACAAACTGTCAGAAACCGTCTCAGGGAAGCTCATCTGCATGCTCATCGTCCTAATCGGGGGTGTTTATAATTTTGTTCAGTGTATGTCTTATCTAAAAAAAAACAAGAAAAAATAAAAAAATAAAAACACAAGACTAAATCATCTGTGGCATCTCTTGTATGATCAATAAAAATGTGAAGCTTGCTATTTACCTTCTTATTAAAAAATCACATTTAACATTACCCATATGCATGAACAGAGCATAATACATAAATTGGTAAAAAAAAAAAAAAAAAAGGAAAATATAATTCATCCATATGTGTAAAAAAGAGTATATCTGTATTTAAATCTATTGTAAAATGAAAAATGAATAAAAATAAAATAAAAGCTCTATATATAAAATTAAATACAAAACAATAATTTCACTGTCAGACACAGTTTTGTGTGTGTTTTTCTCTGTGACCCAGTTTCTGTCTCCCACGTATTCAGTTAATTTCATCCCAGGTGTTTCCCATGTGTAATTTCCAATGATCCCAGGTGTGTCTCCTTAGTCCCTCGCCATCCTGTGTTTAAAAGTCTGAGTGAGTTTAGTTAGTGTTGTTTTCCTCGTTCCGTGCTCCTCACAGTAGCACCCCGTGACATTCACATGGACATGCACACCTTACTGGAAAAACACACAATTTATGGCGGAATATTTTTGGACAATTAGGATAATTTATGTGAATTCTGCTCTCCAAATAAATTTGTCATCACAATCACAATGATAATATAAATCATTTACTGTATATATTTATCCAAATATATTTGAATAATTAGTATAAATGAAATGAATTCTACCCTCCAAATAAATTTGTCATCATATTGTAATAAAATGTGTGAATATACAGTGGGTATAGAAAAGAATCACTCCCCTTTAAAATAATCCTAGGCACTTTCAAAAGATCTCCGGAATAAAGTTATGGACAAGCACAAGTCAGGAGATGGATACAAAAAACGTTCAAAGGCTTTATCAATGCCTAGAAGCACAGTGAAGTCTATTATTAAGAAGTGGAAGGTGTTTGGTACAACACGGACTCTCCCCGGATCAGGACGTCTCTCCAAACGGATGAGAACCAGGAGGAAACTGGTCAGAGAGGTGACCAAGAGGCCTACAGCAACTCTGAAGCAGTTGCAGGAATTTATGACAAAGAGTGGTCATTGTGTGCATGTGACAACAATATCACAAATTCTCCACAAGTGTGGCTTGTATGGGAGGGTTGCAAGGAAAAAGCCACTCCTCAAGAAAGGCCACAAGTCACGACTGAGCTTTGCCAAAACACACCTTGAAGATTCTGAGGCAGATGCAAAATGTGATTATTTTAAAGGGGGTGATTTTTTTCTATACCCACTGTGTGTGTGTAGGCTGTTCAATGGTGGTTTCCATTGTGATAACATGCCCCACTATTGATGTAAACGTGTTGAGTGAACTGTATCTTTTATATAATATCCAATAATAGTGTAAATATGCAATAATGTTGTAGTCAAGACTGTCTATACATAAATTGACTTTCAAAAATAAACCTACCTTGAGAAATGTTCACTGACGTAAAAATTGTGACAACTAGCCCGTTTCCCCTGGAAAAAATAGCAACAAAAAACATTAGGCCTAGATGATGGTCTAGGATCACACTTATAACACTATGTTTAATCTTTATATTGAGTGTCATTATTTACATTGTTTAAGAAATGAGTAAATTAAATATTCTCTGATTCCCTAATGAAAATTTACCATGGTTTTACTACAAATGTAAACATGCTTACTATAGTTAAACAACAGTAAACACAAATTAACCATGGTAGGTGTAGTAAAACTGTGGTTATACAAATGGTAATCAACATGGTTACTACACTTTTACTACAATAAAACCACGGTTAATTTTCGTAAAGGTTACATTTCATTTATCACAGACTCCATCACAAAGCTAACATCATTTGCAGCTTCCTGGCCTTTTCCACGCTTGTTTTTGTTTTTTAAACGTAGGCCTATGTTAATTGTTAATTATTTCAGCCAAGCCAATTTTGAGAAGCATGCCGAAGCTGCAATACTGCATGTCACCTTGAGGCAGAGCCTGTCCCTTTAGTCTCATCTGTGTGGGCAAAGGCGTGAACGCGCACTCCTCTGGCAGGAGCGACAGTCGCGCGCTCCCGTGCGTTCGCAATAGAAAACAAAGCTATCCGTGCGCTTCCATTACAGCTAGCGGGGCAAACCCAAGCACACAGCTCTCACTGCATGCACACCCAAGATGGGTTTGCAGCTCATCTGAGGGCCTTTGAAAGCGGGGACTGTTGTGAGGACAGCCAGCCAGCTGAAGTCAGCGAAACGTTTCGGGGTTTTTCCCCGGACTGCTTTTGTTTCTTAGCCGCGGCTAGCAGCACAGCCACAATCATTGTCATTTCTGCTGCGAGCTGCTGAAGGAAAACATATCGCCATGTTGTTGTCGGAGGGGCTCAGTGAATAAGGCGAAACCGTGAGCGTGTGGAGGTGATAATCTCGTCGTTAGAGCCGAACCCGAGTCCTCAGCCGCTGCCTGCCTGACTGACTGACCGACATGGCGGAGCAGAGCTACTCCTGGTGAGTGCCAGCAGCAAATATAACCATTCAGACACAAAACACCGACGCTCAGTGCGCTTTGACGCACATATTGCCACTGTCAGCGTCTAAAATGTGTGATTTCTACCTCAGTTTCGCCGTTAATACGGCACCATTGCGCTCCGGTGGAGGGTTGAGGCGTATTTTGGGTCTAATGTAGCCCATTAGCTCTCATATATACGGGTTTGGTGTTTTAATCTCAACCGCCGTCAAACCAGCCACTCGTTTAATCCATTTTACCTCACAAATAATTTATTTACAATCCTTCTGCTGTTAATAACGCATATTTACCGTCGTGTGTATGTGTTTGTTTGTAATACGGTTGATTCAGTAGTGACACAAAGGGAAATGCCGTGCGCTAACGTGCTAACACTACCAGTGCATTCTGAAACATTATTAAATCAATATAATTTAATTGATTTTATCATTATTTCGTCGTTTCTCGTCAGAAGCAGTGTTGCAGTAGCCGGTAATCGTAGATTGGGTCGTGCTTGCGGTGCTTTAGCTCATTAGCTGCTCTAATCCAGTCTTCACGGAAGAGCGCTGTGTATATGCAAGACACGGGCTGTGTTTCAAAAGCCTAGGGAGCTGACTACCCAGATAACCAGTTTTGGCGTCGTATGATTCCAAATATGATGCGGATGTGATGCTCTAACGCTCTCTAGGTAGGCGGCTCACTAGGTTTTGAGACGCAGGTTGTGGTGTGCAAACATAATATTCATGGTGAGGCTGTGATTTCCATATTTTAGGTTGATATGAATGACAGCATATGCCTCAATCTTCAACTGTGTCGGGCTTTTAGTGATATAGCTGGAGATAAGTTGCATAAATATTGGATTGTATGAAATGTCTTAGACCACCAAGTTGATGACCACCAAGTTTCGGGCCTATATTGAGAGATTATCAAAATATAATGACGTTTTTATAATTTGTCTTGTGTATAATGTCTGTAATATTTAAAACTCAAAATAATTAATATTCTAAACATTTTTTAATTGTATGTAATATACTTTATATGTAATATAATATTTAATGTTTTTAGTACATTTATATATTTGTTTAAATTATATTTAAACAAGTAAATTATATTATAATCAGATTACTTAAAGTATTTTATACTTAAAATATTACTATTTAACATGCACACATATTAGATTAAATCATGCTTTTACAATATTATTCTATATATTACAATATTACAATTGTTATGCAGTATCATTTATTTGTTTTATATATGTATTACTATTTAACATGAATATACACACACACACACACACACATATATATAATTGATTTTATCATTATTTCGTCGTTTCTCGTCAGAAGCAGTGTTGCAGTAGCCGGTAATCGTAGATTGGGTCGTGCTTGCGGTGCTTTAGCTCATTAGCTGCTCTAATCCAGTCTTCACGGAAGAGCGCTGTGTATATGCAAGACACGGGCTGTGTTTCAAAAGCCTAGGGAGCTGACTACCCAGATAACCAGTTTTGGCGTCGTATGATTCCAAATATGATGCGGATGTGATGCTCTAACGCTCTCTAGGTAGGCGGCTCACTAGGTTTTGAGACGCAGGTTGTGGTGTGCAAACATAATATTCATGGTGAGGCTGTGATTTCCATATTTTAGGTTGATATGAATGACAGCATATGCCTCAATCTTCAACTGTGTCGGGCTTTTAGTGATATAGCTGGAGATAAGTTGCATAAATATTGGATTGTATGAAATGTCTTAGACCACCAAGTTGATGACCACCAAGTTTCGGGCCTATATTGAGAGATTATCAAAATATAATGACGTTTTTATAATTTGTCTTGTGTATAATGTCTGTAATATTTAAAACTCAAAATAATTAATATTCTAAACATTTTTTAATTGTATGTAATATACTTTATATGTAATATAATATTTAATGTTTTTAGTACATTTATATATTTGTTTAAATTATATTTAAACAAGTAAATTATATTATAATCAGATTACTTAAAGTATTTTATACTTAAAATATTACTATTTAACATGCACACATATTAGATTAAATCATGCTTTTACAATATTATTCTATATATTACAATATTACAATTGTTATGCAGTATCATTTATTTGTTTTATATATGTATTACTATTTAACATGAATATACACACACACACACACACACATATATA
>NW_015651641.1:2427515-2429604 GCF_001515625.1 Sinocyclocheilus rhinocerous
TATATATATATATGGAATAAATGGCTAAATTAAAATTAAAAAAATTAAATTATATATGTATATATGTTTATATAATATTACTGTATATTTTACAATTATGTACAATATATTTACAATAAAAGTTCATAAATAGTGTTCAGAAGTTGATCATTGTGTTTATAATGTAAATTGTGAAGTCTGTATAACTGTAACTGATAGAAGATACTTTTTTCATAACTTTAATCAGAATTTCACTCATCTAGTTATCCCAGGCCAAAAACGATGAAAAGGACTTTCCAGGAATTTGGAAGGACTGTCGTGTAGGTGTTCATAACTGTCTGCATCTCTAATATCTCGGCTAGGCAGTACTGAATGACGTTTGTTTTCCTGAAGAATCCTGGTATTGTTGAGCTTAAGTTGTCAGCCAGGAAATCTGCATGATTTGCCTGCAGTTGTGTATTTAGCAGCTTTTGAATGAAGTAGTTGAAGTGATATGGCATGACTGTACACTCGACTTCATCAGTGAACTGTAACACTGACTTCTACCTGCTGCTGTAATGTACACAAATATATGACACATGTACACAACAACAACCAATATTTATGCAGTGACCTCATGCCACGTAGCTAGAATTCTCATTATCAGAGCAGACTGAGCAATTTGCATTTAATTGTTGACCTCATGTGCCATATGTGAACAATTAATTGTCTGACACTAATCCATTTAAACGAACAATGTCAACTAAGCAAGCACTTTTGTCCTTAATAGGCTATTGTCTTCTTTCTGATGAAATACGTATACTTTAATCAATAATATTCAAAACGCATTAGCTTAGCATATGTAAAAGGGCACATAATTTGGTTGATCTTTAAAATATGTTAGTCCTTTTAATCCTTTTTTTCTGCATAACCAAACCATGGGTTCTTCTGCCTAGTATACTTCCATAATCCGTAGCTTAACAAATGTTCTTGACTCTCCAATTCGCGTATGACTAATGCTCAAAGAACACAAGTGTGACAACATTGCAGTAGACCATTGATTATAGTGCACAATTTTTGCCTCTAAATGACATTTCTGCTTTGTCTGATATCTACGACATTTACGATCTTAAGATTAGTGGTCGACTGATATATCGCCCGATATTTGGCATTTTTCAAATATCGGCATTGGCCGATAAGTTTTTCTGTTTGTCCGATGCGTTCGAGGCGGGACTTTTATTTTGATGACGCGACTGACTTTTATTTTGATGGCGCTGAGAACGGCAGCGCCTGAGCACACAGTGCTCACATTCTCCCTCTTGTTCGCTGTCGTCGTTAACAGCTCTGTCTAATACGGATAGAAGTCTGTCTAATAATCAGAACGGTTAAACAAAGGAATTAAAATGTATACAAAGTATTATATTATTAGTAATAGAAAGGCAAACATTATAATACTTTCTCGTTTGCCGTCAGCATTCAGCAAATACGCATTTATGTCATTTAAACAAATCTTTGAATGAATAATGAACATTTAATTTCACAAACCTTGCAAACTTAGTCGAATCCAGCTGTGAGATTGTGTGAAGTGTGTATTTGTATCCTGCATAGGGATGATACCGATCTCCGGCCGATAATCACATTTTATGACTCGATCGGTACTCACTACACTTGGCCGATCTCACGAACCGATCGCAATTTGATGTCAACGCTTGATGACGTACATGATGCGTGGGGACATAAATCGCCGGTGTGGAAATGCTATGACGTTTCTAGAAACAATGAAAAATTCGCTATTTGTCGTGTATGTTTTGCATGATGATATGATGAATGGATGGTTCATTTTTAACAGCAGATTCAGTGACGTTAGAGCTGATCTGCGCCTCACTAAATGCGTCTGCGGTGCGTTACGGCTCCACGGGATAGCGGCCGCTCTATGCTTGTGTTTATATCAGCCAGCATGTTTCAGAAGCGGCTCTCCACGCTGCTTGGCTAAAAAGTCTTTTGTGAGTTGTCACAGCGTGGAGGACGGAACAAAACCTCGTCGGAGACGTAAGGGGTAATGGTAACATAATAGCTACGCTGATCGTGGGCTGCTTTTAAATGAACATTTATTTATAAAACAAAATATCTT
>NW_015651641.1:2430118-2430813 GCF_001515625.1 Sinocyclocheilus rhinocerous
CATTTTATGACTCGATCGGTACTCACTACACTTGGCCGATCTCACGAACCGATCGCAATTTGATGTCAACGCTTGATGACGTACATGATGCGTGGGGACATAAATCGCCGGTGTGGAAATGCTATGACGTTTCTAGAAACAATGAAAAATTCGCTATTTGTCGTGTATGTTTTGCATGATGATATGATGAATGGATGGTTCATTTTTAACAGCAGATTCAGTGACGTTAGAGCTGATCTGCGCCTCACTAAATGCGTCTGCGGTGCGTTACGGCTCCACGGGATAGCGGCCGCTCTATGCTTGTGTTTATATCAGCCAGCATGTTTCAGAAGCGGCTCTCCACGCTGCTTGGCTAAAAAGTCTTTTGTGAGTTGTCACAGCGTGGACGACTGAACAAAACCTCGTCGGAGCCGTAAGGGATAACGGTAACATAACACGCTCATCGTGGGCTGCTTTTAAATGAAAATGTATTTACAAAACAAAATATCTTCTTTGGCCATATTAGCCTACTCAATAGCATTAACACAGGCTTTACTCCTTTCAAACTTTACCTGGAATGTCACCGTTTCTGTCACTGCAACTTCCCGATCAGGCGAACACACACACACAAAATCGTCTGCCTCATGAACAAAAATGTACTTAATATTTGCATCATTTATGATTTATTTTATCCACCCGCAAATAATCAGAATGCA
>NW_015651641.1:2431072-2431531 GCF_001515625.1 Sinocyclocheilus rhinocerous
CCTACGCTAAAGGGAGTTTGACGTTGTATTTTGTTGTTGCATTCAAGCAATTGACGCCTAACTGCCGCTAATTCAAAAGTGAAAGTAAAATGAGCACGGCGCTTTTAAGCTATTTAAAAGCGAAGGAAAGCGAGGAAAAGAGGGAAAATTCAAACGAACTAAAAACTAACAATTGCTTTACACCGAATTGCCGCTGTTTGAAAGTGAAAGTAAAATGAGCACGGCGCTTTTAAGCTATTTAAAAGCGAAGGAAAGCGAGGAAAAGAGGGAAAATTCAAACGAACTAAAAACTAACAATTGCTTTACACCGAATTGCCGCTATTTCATGGTGAAAGTAAAATGCGCACGCCGCTTTTACAAGCTATTTAAAAGCGAAGGAAAGCGAGGAAATCCCCCCGCCCCCGCGGTTGTCACACGTCGATTAACCGGTGGGAAAATTTCCTCACCGTCACAACCCTA
>NW_015651641.1:2431565-2442657 GCF_001515625.1 Sinocyclocheilus rhinocerous
CCCGACCCGCGGATTATCCGCAGCACCCGTGGATATAGGAAAAGCAAAATATGAAAATATGTTTGCTGCATAATCAGACGGACTTACCGAAAAAGCAAAACAGAGGGTTCCCCAGTAAACGGCTGTACACAAAGCAGCGCTGAGCTAGGCTTGCCGCGATAGACGGTGCTGACGGTGATACCGGTGTTAAGCCGCAACACCGGTTACGTCACTTGCCGGAAAATTCAAACGAACTAAAAACTAACAATTGCTTTACACCGAATTGCCGCTATTTCATGGTGAAAGTAAAATGCGCACGCCGCTTTTACAAGCTATTTAAAAGCTAAGGAAAGCGAGGAAAAGAGGGAACGCCCCGCCCCCACGGTGATACCGGTATTATCGGTGTTGTCACACATCGATTAACCGGTAGGAAAATTTCCTCACCGTCACAACCCTAAGCTGAGCTCACAAATGCTGCTTTATCAGGCATATAACATGCAAAATGAAATGAAAATGACATCGAACATTTTCTAAAGATAGTCTTCCTTCAGAAATACAGTGATATAAAAACACCCGCGCCTCGTTTTGATTTTTAAACGTGCAGCACTTGCTCATGTTTATTCAACGAAGCATTTTAGAAAATCGGTCAGTTTTGATATTGTGGCGAGCGCCATAAATAAATGTATGGGAAACACATCCGCACAACCACCTGAGCCCAACTTCAGTCTACTCATCACCTTAACTTTAACTGCGTTTGTAGCCGGCGCCATAGCTAAACTGATAAACAAACACAGACCGGAAGTTAACTTCGGGTAAGGCGCGTGCTCCAGATGAAACCGTCTATATAAAGCTTGAAGCATCAGAATCAGCATCAGTATCGGCCGATCACCATGACAAGAAATCGGTACTCAGTATCGGCTGCAAAAATCCTGATCGGAGCATCCCTAATCCTGCATGATCGCGTGTTCTCTGCGTGACGGTCAGTCTGTGTGAATTGAATGCTGACAGGAGGAGAGTTCAGCTTCACTGGAGTTGCACGATCGTAAACTTGTGATTTCAAATTATGCTGCGCTTTATGCATTTGCCCACAGTCATATTCATGTAATTTCCACTGTGTGCTGTATGTAAAATTAGTGTTTCCTTGGCTTTATTTGAAAAAATATGATTCCCAATGCACACAAACTTCCCAGAATACTGAGTGCCCTGTTGGTTACAGTGTTTACTTCCTTTTTAATTATATTTTTATTAAATATTTATTTATTTGTGAAAAATACTTTGTCATCTAAAGTATAAGTATGTTTATTTTACACATTTATTTTTAAATCCATTTTCAAATTATTTAAAATTTCTTGAATATTAATTAAAATAAATACAATTGTATCGGCCATCGGTCACCCTGCTTTCCAAGATATCGGCATCGGCTGTCAAAAAACACATTTCGGTCGACCACTACTTAAGATGTGCTTATTTGAAAGGAAATCGCAAATGCGGTATATAATTGATCTAGTGAGCTTTGGAATAAGCAGAGTTTTTTGCTCTTGCACTTTGTCTAGTTGTAGAACTGGCTAAATGTTAACCAGGATTATTATGAACTAGGGTTGGGCCGATAGACGCACCCCCTAACCCCGCCCCCGATGTCATCGTCCATCACAATGTTTCACTGTAGACATCATCCGATGCCAATTTGGTAGACATCGCCCAACCCGATTATGAACAAAAAAATTTTGCCCACCAACCACAGTGGCTGATAAATATGTTAAGGCTGTTATATTAAGACATTAAAAACCACGGACTTGAAAGTGTGAAAACTCTCCACATGCATGTGCTCTCGGCGTGCACATTAATGACTGTCTTACTTGAAGATATAATTGTCACTTCAAATGTGCATTTTTGCTTCTGTGCATTAGGTTTCTTATAAAATGTCAAACTGAAACATTTGACAGGTCACCCACCAAAGTGGCTGACAGAGTAAATCTACCCACCACAGCACTGCACAACAAGTAACAGCAATTTTAGGAAGTCAAATTGTTGTTAAAGGCTGAGACATAAAGACGTTCATCCAACATTTTTTGTAATTCCTTATTGCCTTTATCGTAAGCTAAGAGTGTGATGAAGTGGGTTCAGGTTGTGTTAAAAGTATTGATAGTTAGGGCTGGATATTGACACAGTTTTCACAATTCGATTAAATTAGAGTCTCAATTCAATTTGATTTGGATGTAAAACAGGTACAGTAAGCTATATGTCAGTTTTTCTAAATAAAAAAAATCTGTCTCAACTAATGCTGTAAACTATACAGGGAACCCTGTCATTTGCTGCATTAATATTAAAAGGATAGTTCACCCAAAAATGAACATTTTACATTTTTTATTTTTGGGTGAACAATCTCTTTAAAGATTTAAATTAACAACTTATTTGTTTAAAAAACATTTAAATTGCACATAAGTCAAGCACATTATTCAAACATGCGTTAAATATTGAGGAACAGGTCAAATAAAAAATACAATATTTAATATAATGCATATATTTAGCAAGTGCTCCTCTCTAGAGTTACATTTTTAAATATCAAGCTATGGTCATTGAATGGGTTTTCTTTGGTAAATGCAACATTACTTGACTTTTGTCAGCTGTTTTGACGTCTTTCTGTGGTTGAAACACTTATTGAGCAATTACATGAGACATTCAGTGATGTCACAACACAAAGAGCTTCAAAACAAAACTTGTTGAATTTTGAAAGCTGAGACTTTTTCATATCTAAAGTAACAAAGCTTGTTGCGATTATCGGATGGGAGGTGCGTTATATATAATGTTTTGTCGCTACATGTGTTTTGTTCACACATCAGCTGCAAAGGGCACAGACTAAAAGACTGATTCTTGGGATTTAAGAATCCGTATCGGTTCATCAAAATGAGAAACGATTAAAAATTATGAAATGAGAATTTTTTTTTTCAACCCAGCCCTATTGATAGTCATTTGCAAGTCCACTTATAGTCCTCTGAACGTTTGAACAAGAAGCCAGAATACATTTTTAGCAGTTGATTCATGCATTAACATGTTACAGTTTTGTGTGCTTATGCATTTTGTAAGGTGTGTAATTCCAGTTTGGTCAAATAATTTTAGCTCAGGTAGCTTGTATAATGCGACATTGTCACTTGATTTGCTTAATGCGGCTGAAAAGGTGAAAACTGGCTTGATTTCAAGGCAACATAAAAACAGAGATGATGCTAGGAGTGTAACGGTACACGTGTTTGAACCGGAAGCTTTTGGGTATGGGTCTTTTAATTTGGCACACATGTACCAAAAGAATGCAACATGTTTACTGAATGTAGTTTTAAACACTTGCGCTTCTCTCTAAGATGGGACAATACCATTTATATCAGTATACTTTGATGTTGCGAATGCATCTGAAAAATAATGGAGGACACAGAGTGAGCGGCTGCGGGAAAAGTGCACGGTCCAAGTTGTCCTAAGCATGAGATGTGCTTTTAAAATAACTTATGATCCTACAATCTTTGGCTTGCTCACCTGTCAGATGCATGTGATGTTTAATGCATTTGAGACTATTTTCCTCAGCTCATAACTTACGCATGACATCTTACAGTTGTAACATTCTGATAAAATGTTATAAAGTCATGCCAGTATTTCCATTTTTGCTTTACAGCTCACAGTAAAGTGAGTATCCTTTTAACTTGACAGACTTCGCTGAAGGAGCGTCAACACATGCATGTGTGTCAAATAGACAGAGTGCAACAATTCTGACTAAGAGATAATTTTGCATCCAAAAGTGGAAACACTTTAAATTCTCTACCCCTATTTGCAACAACACCATAAACTGCAGTACAAAGAGTGTGTTGTAGACTTTTTTTGTGTGTGTCGACAGAGACAAATCAGCCATCAACTGTTTGATAAAAAGAAAAAAAAAAGTTTCGTTTTCCCCCTTCTGCATCCAATAAAAAAAAAAAACAGGCTGTGACTTCAAAAAAAAGTACATACTGACCTGTTGTCTTTGTGTGCTGTTGCACCCCAAGTTGATGCTGTTTACTTTCTTAATGCATTATCTTGATCTTTGTGTACAATTTGCCAGTGTATTTCAAAGAAAATGGTCTTCATAATCTTTCATAAAAACAAAATAACTACTTTCCTTTTCAGCTGATGTCATGTAGGCCTCACAGGTTGTTGGTTATTTTTATTAATTTACACTACTGTTAAAATGTTTGGAGATGGTAACATTGTTTTAAAAGTCTCTTTCAAAGTTTGACAGAAGTATCTTATGCTCACCAAAGCTGCATTATTTTATCAGAAGTACAGTAAAACCTGTAATATTGTCACATTAATTACAATTGAAAA
Organism: Sinocyclocheilus rhinocerous; assembly: GCF_001515625.1. Lineage (NCBI taxonomy): Eukaryota > Metazoa > Chordata > Actinopteri > Cypriniformes > Cyprinidae > Sinocyclocheilus > Sinocyclocheilus rhinocerous. The sequence continues at coordinate 2,435,889 of NW_015651641.1, forward strand.
CTTTTCTATTTGAATATATTTTAAATATATAATTTATAAAAAAAAAATATATATATGTATATATATGTGTGTGTGTGTTTAAAAGAACAGTGTTTGTTTGAAATGGAAATCTTTATAAATGTCATTACTGTCACTTTTATTCAGTTTAGTTCCTCCTTGCTGAATAAAAGCATTCATTAAAAAAAAAATCTTACTTAGCCCAAACTTTTGAACAGTAGTGTTTTTTTTTTAACCAATTTCCAAATAGATACTTTAGATACTTGTATGGGATTGTCCTTGTTTATGTAGTAAAAGTTATGGCAATAATATCAAATAATGATAGATTTAAAAAAAAACAACAGCAACAAGCGTTACCAGTGGTACGTGTTGAGATGCTCTCGATAGTGAACTTGACCTTCTGTCTGCATGTTTGGTCAGAAAGCCTCCTCAAAAGTGTGTGCTGGCAATATATGATATTGTCAATATTTTTAGGTTCTGGCTCTATTCTATTCTATAAAACACCCACTACACCATCCAGTTAATTCCCAGTGGATAAAATCTTGCCCTTTTAATTGTGCTGGATGTTTTTTTTCACTCAGAAATAAAAAGTTTTGCGAATGCTGCAAATATTGACTTCAAACGAAAAAGAAGCACTGTGAATCTATTTGTTTTGGCTTAAGGTAGACAGCATGTGTTCAGTATAAGATTATTTTCAGCTATTTAGTAATGACCGTAGCCATGTGTTTAATGCAGTGTGAACGTTCAGAAAGAAGCACTGCTAAACTTTGTTCAAATGTTTATATCTTACAAACTGACAAAGTCATAAGGTGACTTTAACTAGTGGTAGACTAATGGTGAAAGATATGGACTGACAGCTGAGTGGTTAAAGCTTCAAGCAAAGCACTTAACCCTAAATTACTCCAGGGTGACTGCGGTTGCTTTTAGCCAGGGACGGATTATGACACCGCGGTGCCCTGGGCACGGACCGATTAAAGGCCCCCCTCGGTTGAAATTGTGTTATTTTTTTATTCGAAATTTTCCCAAACTTGTTAACTATATCATAAAATATCACGATTCTCAAATATAAGTAAATGCATTTTACACCTTTATCGATCATGTTAGTTTATCTATAATGGGCTATGGGAAAAGTAGCCTAATATTAGTGTAATCTATTAACTAGCCTATGCATAAAACCCGTCTTTTAACTTGTACTAGATATGGGTGTCATGTCATAGAATATTTTTAATACGACTGACTTTGTAGGCTTAAACCCAATTGAGCATCTCTGGAGAGACCTAAAAATGGCTGTCCACCAACGTTTACCATCCAACCTGACAGAACTGGAGTGGATCTGCAAGAGGGAATGGCAGAGGATCCCCAAATCCATGTGTGAAAAACTTGTTGCATCTTTCCCAAAAAGACTCATGGCTGTATTAGATCAAAAGGGTGCTTCTACTCTAAATACTGAGCATGTGATATTTCAGTTTTTTTTTTTTAATAAATCTGCAAAAATGTCAACAATTCTGTGTTTTTCTGTCAATATGGGGTGCTGTGAGTACATTAATGAGGAAAAAAAATTAACTTAAATGATTTTAGCAAATGGCTGCAATATAACAAAGAGTGAAAAATTTAAGGGGGTCTGAATACTTTACGTACCCACTGTATTAACTAGCCTATGCATAAAACCCGTCTTTTAACTTGTACTACATATGGGTGTCATGTCATAGAATATTTTTAATACGACTGACTTTGTATTATCGTACACACATCTGCACTTTGATGAGAGAATTTGCCAGAGAGCAGCATTCAGTCAGCGAGCGCGCTGTGATTGGTTATAATGCGCAGCACTGTAAAAATGCGTCTGGTTCAGCGCCAGCCAAAGCACGAACGCAGATTTGAATTTGGCAGCTGATTCTGTGCCACACTGAACGTTCTAATCGTATCAAATATAAAAAAAATATTCAGCCATTTTTGGTCTTTTGGAAGCTGCATTAAAAATCCACTTTGCTTAAAATCCCGAGGGGGCACGGTTGAAATCGCGTTCCTGGAGGAGCAGTATTTTGGCTGGGCCTCCCTCTGGTGTAGTGCCCTGGGCACGAGCCCGGTAGGCCCGTGCGTTAATCCGTCCCTGTTTTTAGTGTACTGTAAACCACACACAAAAAGCCATTGAAAAGTGACAAGTAATGAATGAGCAGCATACATGACTTTAAAAAGCATTATATAGTTTTATGATTTAAGAAAATTGTGATAAACAAGCTGTCATTTCAGGTCTTACTAATCAGAATCTTATTGAGCTGTCCGTTTCTAATAACCAGTGTTGGGCAAGTTACTCTGAAAATGTAATCAAATTACTGATTACTGATTACTCCTTTTAAAAGTAATCACGTTACTGTTCTGATTACTTTTTCAAAAGTAATTAGTAATTAGTTACAATACTAGTAGGGATGTAACGATTCATTCAACTCACGATTCGATTCACGATTTTGATTTCACGATTCGATTCACGATTTTTTCACCCAGGGAGTAGGAAGCAATGAACACTGTGTAGGGATCATATCGATCGGAACACAGTTCATTCACATAGCTCACTTCTAACGAGCTGGCACGAGGACTAGATTAACGGTGAGAAATCTGTAAAAGTACTACAATACCAGGAAGGAAGATCGGGTTGTTGATGTTTGCCTGCCATCCTCGCTCTGTCTGCACAGCGTGCGTGAACGCGCTGATGACGTATCCTGTCTGCGCGAACAGGGTGCGCAGAGATATGCTAATACATACATTGACAAGCAGGTAGGAAGGAATATTAAAACGCTCGGACCGAACGTTTTGATTAGACGAACATTTCTTGATCCTACACCTTCCACAGAATATATAAATACAGACAAATACATTTAGACCACTTAACTTAATGATTGCTATCGGGATGTGAAGAGACTTTCAACCAGCATAACAAAAAATGTTTCTGAAGACAATCACCTATTGCACCTTTAAGACAAATTATAAACAAAATGTGTCCTTTTATTATTGTTTTTACAAAATGCTGCATGTTTCTTTGTGAAATTGAAATATAACACTATAATAATATAGCAGTAAGATCCCCTCAGACATACATTCATATAAACTCCTGCCCCTAATTGAATCGCGATTTGTTTAGCATCTCAACCGATTTTAATCGTCACATATTTGAATCGAATTTGTGCAATAGATGAATAACAATTTATTTGTTTTAGGTGGTTTATGTTTAGATATTTCTATTTTGCGGGTGTCCCGTGAATCATTTTATTTTCCCGCATCCTGCACATACACGAGTGTCTACCCGCCCGCACCAGCACTCGCCCATCTTGTCCTGCGCCGCACTCTGTTGCGTCGGGTCTCGCGGGAGCAGGTCTCTAATCTACTGGCACTTGACTCGACAGTGCATGTGCTACATCTTTTTTACAATCTCTAGATTATAAAACACTGCATTCTGTCAGCAATGTAACGAGGCAGTAACGTATTGAGACTTCGGCTTGTAACTATACTCTAATTACTATTTTGAAAATTATAATGCATTAAATTACTCCGTTACTAAAAAAAGTAATCAAATTACAGTAACACGTTACTAAGTAATGTGTTACTGTCCAACACTGCTAATAACACATATTGTTGTTAAATTGAATTGTTCACTGGAATGTCAGGTTTTATATACTTATTACAGCAAACAGCCGTGTTATAAATGATCATATTGCATTGCATTTGGCCCACACTCAGCTGTTATCCCTTTAAATAGGATTTTGCTATTCAGGATGTACCATACCACTGAATCACATTTAAGAGCAAGCAAAATCAATGCAAAAACCTATATACAGTGCTGTGTGCAGTGCCCAGTACAGGATTTTGTTGTATAGCATGCCAGAGTGTTTTTTACCACCACACTTTTATTATGGCCTATTGGATTATTGGTCCTACTGGCGGTTTTGCTGACAATTTTGTCAGCATGAATGACAACATTTTCATGAATTTGCTAAAGGTGCCCCAAGGGAAACTTTGTCTTGATGGGTATGTTAGCCTTTAGTGCTGTTTGTAACCAAACTAATACATATTGCATTCAAATCAGTGTAAATCTTAAGGTACTGGGGGTCCGATGTGGCTGTGAAAGATAAATGAGGTCGTGAGATCTAGAGGGGAAAGTGCCTGCTTTTGAAAGCTGTGGCATGGTGCCACTTCTGCCAATCTACAGCCAATAGGCTGTTAATTCACTCATACATGTGTTAAGTGAGCATTCTGACTCGGAGCCGAATGAATTGGACCCTGATGTTGAATATGCAGCAGATAGCTTTTAAAAGGCGGAGAAATAACTTAAAATGAAAGGATATGCAATTCACAAATTTTATGATTAATATGTTAAATAAACTTTTAAAAATAAAAAATGCGTCTTGTATGTATTCTGTGGGCCATATTTTAACGATCTAAGCGCATGGTCTAAAGCGCATAGCGCAAGTGCACTTAGGGCGTGTCCGAATCCACTTTTGCTAGTTTAACGATGGGAAAAACGGCCGGTGCGCCGGGCGCATGGTCCAAAAGGGTTGTACCTATTCTCTTAATGAGTCATGGGTGTATTTTGGGCATAACGTGCAATAAACCAATCAGAGACTTCATCTCCCATTCCCCAGTTGTGCTCGCGCCATGGCGGATTCGCTATTTACATGGCGGAATTTGCAAGAGCAAAGACTGAACGCTTCTCCAGAGAGGAAAGGTTCTGCTCGTGCACAAGGTTAAAGGACGCAAGCAGACCATCTACGGGGCACAATAATAATCTTTTACATTGTAATCCTTTCATTTTTAATATTTGGCATGTTTGTGCGCTGCTGCACGTCCCTGTGTGTGTAATAAGCAGAGTGTACACGTGTTGTTTACCTGCCTATAGGCGCATATTACTAACGCGCTCTGTAATTAACAAAAAAATTATTGCGGCATTGACTTTAGACCTGGTTTCAGTTGGTCAATGGCGCAGTCTATTTCAGTTGCCTCAAAATATTACATATTACTAACGCGCTCTGTAATTAACAAAAAAATTATTGCGGCATTGACTTTAGACCTGGTTTCAGTTGGTCAATGGCGCAGTCTATTTCAGTTGCCTCAAAATAGCAACGTGCCAACAATGCGCCTGAACACACCATTTTCAGACCCATGGGCGCAAATGCATTTGCTATTTAAACAATGTGGCGCAGGACGTGAAAATGATAACTGCGTCGGGCTGAAACTAGCAATAAACACTTGCGTCGCGCCTGGCGCCGCATTGCACAGAGTATATGATAGGGCCCTGTGATATTCTTTGTTTTCGGGGCAGCTCAAGCTAGATAGTTGTTTATGAGTCACATATTGGTCCTGAGCAGATAAACTGCTCACTGTTCTTCAGAAGAATCCTCCAGGTCCTGCACATTATTTGGTTTTTCAGCTTCTTTTGCATATTTGAACCCTGTACAACAATGACTGTATGATTTTGAGATCCATCTTTTCACAATGAGGACAACTGATGGACTCCTACACAACTATTACAAAGGGTGGAAATATTCACTGATGCTCAAAAAGGAAACACAATGCAGGAGGATGAACAGGATGATTGTGTAATTTTTTTTATTATTATATTTAAATATATTTTTTCATTTAATATTGCCCTTCAGAAGCTACAGAAGATAATTGACCTATCGGTAAGCCCCTCCCCTCGAATGCAGATGAGCCAATGGCAGTCGAGTATCAGTTGCACGGGGAGCGGAACTCGGACATCTTTAGGATTCAGCGCCATAGAGAAACATTGGATGATCCGAAGCTTGCATCGGTTTGATGGTGTTTATGCTACAAAAATGGAACAAAGATGTGCCTGCTGGGGTACTTGTAACACTGATTCCAGGTATCCTGAGAGGATAGGCAATAGAATTTATTTTATTACATTTCCTAAACCCAAACAAAACAGAGCAAAATGTCCCTAAGCATTCAACCCCAATCCCAATGAAGACAAAAACGTTCATTTTCTGGTTGTCATACTCTCGTTAAGTTACAATTTTCATTTGCTCAAGCAGAACGTTAAAGTCATCTTGCGTTTCAGCAAGGTATCTCTGGGTAAAACTAGCTAACGTTAAAGTTAATGGGCCCTATCATACATCCGGTGCAATGCTGCGCCAGGCGTGACTCAAGTGTCTTTGCTAGTTGCAGCCCGACGCAGTTGTCATTTTTACATCCTGCGCCATGTTGTTTAAATAGCAAATGCATTTGCGCCCATTTGTGCGCCCATGGAGCGTGCTGGTCTGAAAACGAGGTGTATTCAGGCGCATTGCTGGTGCGTTGCTATTTTGAGGCAACTGAAATGGCCTGCGCCATTGACCAACAAAAACAGTAGTTTCTTTTGTTATTTTAAGAGCACGTTAGTATAGGCGGGTCCACAGCGCACGTACAGTCTGCTTATTACACACACAGGGACACACAAACATGCCAAATATTAAAAATTAAAGGATTGCAATGTAAAAGATTATTATTGTGCAGGCTACATAAATATAAAAATGCCTACATGTCATAATGGATAATCATTGCATGTATCAGAATTAGGCTACCTATTTGCTTGTGCACAAGCAAAAAAAACGCGTCTCCGTTTCCTCTCTGGAGACGAGTTCTGTCTTTACGCTTGCAAATTCCGCCGTGTAAATATCAAATCCGCCATGGCGCGAGCGCAACTGGCTCTTAAAGGGAATGGGAGATGAGACTCTGATTGGTTTATTGCACGTTACGCCCAAAACACACCCATTACTCATTAAGA
>NW_015651641.1:2442733-2449574 GCF_001515625.1 Sinocyclocheilus rhinocerous
CTCTTAAAGGGAATGGAAGATGAGACTCTGATTGGTTTATTGCATGTTATGCCCAAAACACACCAATTACTCATTAAGAGAATAGGGACAACCCTTTTAGACCATGCGCCGGGCGCGCCGACCATTTTTCCCATCGTTAAACTAGCAAAAGTGGATTTGGACACGCCCTAAGTGCACTTGCGCCGTGCGCTTTAGACCATGCGCTTAGATCGTTAAAATAGGGCCCAATGAGTCCATGCTAACGTACAAACCTAAATAGCGGACTTTTCTCACGTCATGTATGTTACAGTGTAGGTCAAAAACACAAACGAAGGTGTATATTTTAGTGCCTCTTCATATTAAACTGGCTAAATGTACATTAATTTAATCGTACCCTGTGATACATGAACAGTGTTGATCCTGCATTGTCATCCACGATCATGATGACCGTAACATGAGACTTCTCCCGCTTGCATTGTGATCTGTAAATTCTCGCTTCGAGTTACCCACTGTATTTATTTTAAAATATTTTATATATCCCTCAATGGAATATTTAATTCCCACTTGAATGGTGGCCCTTCTGTGTCCAAAATTGTTCAAAAACGTCGTTGGACAAGGTTTTCACACTGACAGCTGTCATTGGCCACGTTTACATGCAACCAAATAATCCATTTGTAATCGGACTGAAAAGCCTTCATGTAAACACCTTAATCGATCGGATTGAGCTCGATCGGATTGAAGGGGGTGGTTTATTCCTTTTCTAATACGATTGAGAGTGCATGTAAACACTCGATCGGATTGAACCCCGAAACTGAAAGGACTGCGCATGTGCAATGACGCAGAAATAGCGTAATGATGTATGACGCGCGGAACGAACGGCTCTTCCTTTTTAATAAAGTGTTGTATAATTGTGTGTCCTGTCATTATAAAACTCTCCTTTCACTCGTAAACTGTGAAGGGGAGCAGGACAACCTCCCACTAGTCCTTGTTTTGGATACTCATCCACAGGCAACCCGTTTTGGGCGCGGGGAGGGGCATTTTTACTGCGTGATAAATATGAGCAGCACGGCACGGCGGTTTATATGTATATTTATCCATAAATGGATAAATATTAATCCTGCTGTTAAAAGCAAATAAATAAACCGTGTAGGAGAGTGGTTATTATGTGCAAACAGTGAGAAACTCTATATTTGTGCAGTGTGCGCATGTAAAAAAAAAATCAATTCCGATTTGAAGCTTGTGACATATAAACGCTCACATCAACCCGATCACTTTATTTATTGTTCATGTAAACACAACATTCAGATTCATCAATCGGAATGAATTCAGTCCAATTGAACCAAAAATTGTGCATGTAAACGAAGCCTTTGTAAGAGAGTGAGCAGCTATGTTTGTTTGTCCGAGGGAGCAACAGTAACTAAGGGGGGCGGGGCTTACCGATAGGTCAGTTATGTTTCCAAGAAGACAAAATAAGGACAATCATCCTATAATCAACGATAATCATCCTATTCAAAAAGTTTACACACATTTTCTTGCCACTGTATATAATAATAATAATTTATTATTATTATTAATAATAATAATAACAATGTAAAGTATGTACAATACTAATGATAATATATATAATAATATATATATTATAATAATAATAAATTAAGTCTATAGCATTTTGGTTGCATTGCATTTTGTGATTTTGCTGAATTTATAACATCCATCCCTTTTGCATTTTTGGCCTGTAGTGCCTATATAATTAAGTCAGCTTTTGCAAAAATGCATCAACAAGCCAGTGTTCTGCCTCCCAACACCCTCTTATATATTTACAGGGACAGTCTATTGCAACGATCAGCTGTTAGATTAAGCGAACAGAACAGCGGCGACATTGTCCTGAAATCACCATTTAAATGTCTGTCAGGAGTCAAACTCTGAAAGTGAGTCGTTGACGTGATTGTCCAAAGGCTGTGCATACCTCCGTTTTTGTGTGCAAGAGTCCTTTGTATGTCACTAGTGCAAGAATGAAGCCTGAGAGGATTCAGACACGTAATCATGTAAATCACACTGTTACCAATCTTACAGGACACACCCTTAAAGGGATAGTTCACCCAAAAATGAAAATTCTGTCATCATTTACTCACCCTCATGTCGTTCCAAACCTGTATGAGTTGCTTTCTTATGTTGAACACAAAAGAAGATATTTTGAAGATTGCTGGTAATCAAACAAGTTGGTGGTTGCCATTGACTTCCATTGTATTTCTTTTCCTATGGAAGTCAATGGCAACCACCAACTGTTTGATTACCAGCAATCTTCAAAATATCTTCTTTTGTGTTCAACATAAGAAAGCAACTCATACAGGTTACTCACACAGGTTTGGAACGACATGAGGGTGAGTAAATTAATTTTCATTTTTGGGTGAACTATCCCTTTAAGGGACATCTGCAAACACTTCATTCAGTCTCTGTCTCTGTCCTGTGATATTGCATTGATATTTCAGCTCCTTGTAACAATTTTTTTTTTAAATTTCATTTATTTAAGTGAATGAAAGAATGATTGTCTGAAGCAGAAAGAAACCAGTGTTTTTCAGTCACTAAGAGACATGCTACTGGGCCTTATGTTTTTCACACAGTTTGTATTCAGTATTATGTCTTTTGAGCATTATGTCATTTGTAATGAGTATTATGGCATGATTTAAAATTTCAAATCTTACATATATTTCAATCTCACTGTATAATGAATTAACTCCAATGCTATACAACTGAAGTTGACTTGTGGTCAAAAAAAAAAAATTCCAAAATATTGAAATGCATAGCAGTGTGTTAAATTGTGTCACATATGTATGTCTGTATTTCAGGGTTAGAAATTGAATGAGGGCAAAATGAACCCCAAAATTAACAAAAATAGATTCAAGATAAGGGGCAGAAATTAATCTTGCATTCTTTTATCAACATCAATAATCATTATTAGATTATCAAGGGCAATAATCAACAATAATGACTTTATGCTTACATGCCCACTCTGTAATGAGTTATTGTTTAGTTTTTTTACACAATCGATATGCTTTATAGGATGTTAAAAATTAATCTTATTAGTAACATTATGAAATTATTGTGTTGATGCCTTTTCTGAGCAGCATTAAACAAATGCCATTTTAGATGCAGCTTCTGTGCCGCCTTTGCAGTGTAAATATGGATTTTGCTGACGTTGATTAAATGTTATTGGTAACAGCCTATACTTTTTTGATTAATTGAGTCAATTGATTAAATTTATGTATTTGACATAAAACAACACCAATACAACATTGAATTAGTATTTGTTGAGCTTAGCCATTTGTATTTCTCCTTGAAAGTAGGGCTGGGCAATAAATCGATAACGATAATTGTCGTGATATAATCTTCCTCGATAAAACAATAACAAGAGTTCAATAATACTTTGATATAATGTTTATGTGCCATAAGCAGAACAAAACAGCGCTACTCATTTGAAGCGCGCCACACGGAGCATCATCTATCCCCTCAACTCAAAGTTCAAACGGCAGCGCAAGCTCACTAGAGCAGATGCGTTTACTTGCTGATAAAACTCGCTCACACGACACTAAACAGCACTGTGAGATCCAGTGTGAAGTGCTTGAATTCAGCGACAAACAAATTTAAACTAGTTTAAAGCCAGATGAAACACTGCTGACAAACAGGAGAAACACTGCACAACGACACAGTCAGGAAGCTTTTCAATCTACAAATCGCCATCATTTACCATGGATTTACTGTAGTAACACTAACTGCACCATGGTATTGTGGCAACCATATAGAAACCATATAGTTACATTTTACCATGGTATTGAGGTGCTGTATGTGTGGTTTTAACTGTGGTTATTATCATGATCTAAATGTGTATGCTACTATGGAAGACCAATGGTTAATTTGAATAAAATTTGAATACAATTTCACCATGTAAAAAATTAGGTTGTTACCATTTTTACAGATGTGTTTGTGATAATGAACACAAATTTACATCTGCATCCTAACTCATGCTACTACTACTGTCAACTCAAGCTACTGTCAAAAGTGCATTTCTTAGAGGAAAAAAGTAATACTATTAATGTTGCAGCCTGCACTGCAAACTGTGCTGAAGATGCGCATCATCAAAGTCAGCCAACACAAACCTGTTTCATGATTTGAAACAATATCACTCATTAGAACATGCAGAAACTAAGAAATATTTTTTTCTGTTAAGATATTTATTTTGTTGAGGAAAAATGACTGGAATTCAAAAACAAAGTATTTGCCATGTTCTGACCATAAAGAGTAGTTTAAACCCACAATTAATGGTCTGGTTTCTACAACTTTCACTTAGAAGCAAAAATCTGCTTTTAAACGTGAAAGTAATAAAAAATTTAAATTTATCGTGATAATTATCGATATCGGCTGATATATTTAGTATATTAAAAAGTAATTTTTAATGGAAATGGCTAAATAACCACATTTAGGTCTTACATGTGCAGTTTTCTTTCCCAGTGGGCACTTGTGATTCTGAAACATTGTGGCAGTCAGAGCTCAGTTGAGCGGTTTTATAGGGTTTTAGGGGCCAGACTGTCCTCACAGGGCCTGCACACATTCCTCACGCCTGCCTTTGAGCCGTGTCCACAAACACATCTTCACCTCGCTTTTCATCCCTTCTGCAGTCTGGATATATGCAGGGCTTTAGACTGCATTTTGCAACCTTTATTCTTGTCGGTGTGACTATTTTAGAGGTTGCACTGGTACCACAACCATTTGACTGACTGATAACCGCTGCCATATCTGTGGCATATGAAAAACATTTAAAGGGTAAACAGGCCAAAAGTGGAACGAAAAGGCTTAAACGTTTCACCTGCGCAACACAGCCCGTCAGCTCAGCCCAAAAGACAGCGCAAGCTTAGAGCGAATGCGTTTACTCGCTGACTGTTCTCAACCACGCGACCGTTATTAAACAGCGCTGTGCGATCCAGTAAAAAGCGACACAAAATCGCGTTCAAAATCGTCAGTGAATCGCCTGCGATTTTGAACGCGATTTTGTGTAGTTTGTCAGTGAACTACGGCTCTGTGTAGTAAATGCCGCTCCATCTGAAAGCACGTGCTGGAGATTTACTACTAATCACAGGAGCGGCTTTACTGACGAGAAGCCCAAGGTTCACTGCTGAGTTCTCCACAAACCACTAATGTCTCAAAGATTTAAACTAGTTTAAAGCCAGATGAATCGGCAGCACTGACATTCTCAACAAACTGATGCGGAAAACAGAAGAAACACTGTGCCACAACAATCTTGTTAGACAGCTTTGCAATTCACAAAACATTTATCGTTCATTTGCTCTAGTGACACTAGACTGTAATCATGGTAGTGGGCAATCTGGAGATTCATATCTTATTTTATTGTATTTATTTACGTAAATATAGCTGTTACACTGAATGAAAATGGAACATTAGTTCACCCATATTTTGACATTTTAATTCCACAAAATTAGTTTGAAACATTAAACACTTTACTTGCTTTTAAGATGTTATCCATGTTTATAAAATCACTTTTGTGAATTTAATTTGATGTGGACACCTCATCTTTGACTCTTATACTAAATGTTTCGGCTCCCGTTTTTCATAACATAAACCATACAGTTTATAGAACTATGAAGTTTACAGACTACTAACTCAGCCATTCAGAATATGTAGATTTCACTGTATAAAAATGAGTTTGCTACCATTTTTAACAGATGTTGGATGCACGATATTGGATTTTTGCCGATATTTTTCAACTCCTTTTTAACGATACGATATATTTCCTTTTGTTTAGAGACAACACCAAGTCTCTCCTGTACAGAAATTATAAGCAAAATATTTGTAATTTTGGTTAGTTTTTAACAAGAACTTATTTGTTAAATAAACAATAATTAAGGTTTTTTTTTGACAGTACACTGAAGCTTTGAAAATAACTAAAAATAAACTATATATAATTCGTTGCATTTTTTCCCCAGAAAGATATTTTAAGATTTAACATTTGTAGATGGTCTAAAGCAAAACAGTTGTAAAAATTCGGAAAATCTTTTTAGAGCTTATGATTTGTTAAAAAAAAATAAAGCATATTACACATTAATGAATAAATCAGTATGTATAAAATTATTTAATTTACAAGTGTCATGTTTGTGATTTTTTTTTTTCATGTAAGCTATAGCTTCTGACCTTTAAATCAAAACATACTCATTATTTTATGACATCAGTTACTGATTTATTTAATCAGAAACATGCTTCAAATGTTATTTGTGTAGGCTATTTTACTTTTAATTTAATTAGAAGTAGGCCAACAGCAAGGTTATTTTCCTAAACTTAAAACTAAGACTAAAACGATTGATGAAAAAACTATTTCGTAAACTGAAATAAAATAAAAACGTCAAAATAAACGAAAAAACTAAACTAAACTAACAACAGTTATTGGAAAACTAACTGAAATAAAATACAAAGTTATTGGAAAACTAACTGAAATAAAATACTAATTATCAAAAATAAATAATCGTTTTCGTAATCATTACGTTCTCACCCCTTGACGGAAAAATATACGAGCTGTGTGGAGGTTTAGGGAAATAGCCTACCTGTAATGGCACATCACGCACATGGGGTTTTCTGACGGAGAGACGCAAAGCAGTTTAAAGCCTGCCCGGATCCTGTTTGGTAAACGTGCACCAGCAGTACTTAACGGAACACCCGACCTAACCGCACTCACATTAAATCTATTACATCAGGTAAGCAAGATTATTTATTTTATCATGTAACACAAGCAATCAAACCAACATTAGGCATTCTAAGTTGGTGCTTTGAAGAAAAACAGACATGCAGCGCAACATGA
>NW_015651641.1:2449618-2461841 GCF_001515625.1 Sinocyclocheilus rhinocerous
TCCGGGATGGGGTGCCCTCTAGCGAAGCTCACGGGCACTCCAGCTAGAGATCATGACAATATTTGTATAATTTAACCATTTAATCAATATCTTAGCATGCGTTAATTTTGTGTCGCTATATGTTTGCCTCACTAAGGTTAAATTATGTCTTTGTTTGGCCTGCGCTCTGGAAGTGATCTGTTAATTCTGCAGAACTTTCATTAAAACTGAAACTAAACTATATAAAAACTAAATAAAAATGTGTTCACAAAATAAAAACTAAACTAAAACTAACAAAAATATGAATGAAACTAATAAAAACGAAACTGAATTTTATAGCAAATTTGAAAACGATATTAAAATAAAACGAATTTAAAAATTCAAAACTATAATAACCTTGGCCAACAGTGCCCCCTACAGATTAAAACTCCTTGCCAAATGGGCGTTAGGACCTGGGGGAGGCTGCCGCTGCTGCCACTGCACTTTCTATTACTGTTGACTCTTATCACACACCAAACGTGTCATTCTGTACATGCATTCTCAGATTAAATGCAGTGATCCAAAACAGTCAATCTAATCATCAGTTCAATAATTCAGACAAAACTTTGCTTCAAGAATGAGCCACACTGCTGATGTGATCTAATCACTAGCACACCCTGAGCACATGTGAGTTAACGTATTCCTCTTATCGGCAAGACATATTAGCATTATTTTTTATATTGGGCCGATGCCGATATTTACATTTAAAGCCATTATCGGCCGATTCCGATATCAGTCCGATAATATCGTGCATCCCTAGATGTTATTGTTTTTGTTAATGAAAATAAATTTACATCCGCATCCCAGCTCAAGTTACTACTTCTGTCAACTCAACCACTGTCAAATGTTAAACTCCAAGAGACAAAACATGAAATATTATCAGTTAGTATTATTAATAAGTATTACTTATTTCAGTGCTACCAAATAAAGTGCTAGAGGTATGTATAGCTTGGCACAAGTGCCGCTGCACTCAAATGTTAGTCTGGAGCCCTGTATACGCATGTATAGAGATGTAACCGTATGAAAATTTATTATCACGATTAAAGTGACCTAAATTATAATGGTTATCAGTGTTATCACGGTATTGTTAAAATGTGCTGGATATGTTAAAAAAGTACAGTACATAACGATGTCCGGATTTTAAATGATAACATGACTGACAACAGTTTATCTAATAGCATGTACGAAATGTTCAGTTAAAGTTTTGAAAAGTTTCATAAAATGGTAAACTTCACATTTCAGCCTTTAAATAAAGAAAAGGGTTAAGTCAAAATGATAATTGATTAATAAATGATCATATGTATTTTATCTGCTACGTAAATAATTCTAGATACCTTATCCGAAATCCACTCTCTGACAGCAGGTGGTGCTGTTGGAACAGCAGAATTAGAGCCGTTTCCCGTAACCTCCGTGGACAAAGCAGCATTGCGATAAGAACACTTCTTTTATTAGGTATTACATGGAGTGAAGATGAAAACAAAATGCCATCAAATCTTTTCTGAAGACAGTCAGAACCTTCAGAGTTGCATTCATATAATTAATTCATTTGTATATTCATTTGTATAATTCCCTTAGCACATTTAAAACCTCCCTGCTCTTCCACCATGTTTTCACACAAAACGAAACTACTCTGCATACTGTGCGCACAAGACACTGTTACTTAAAACTTTACTTTATGCTGGACAGTATTTATTTATCCTCAGTTGTTCAAATCACGGTAATTGAATACGGTTTTAATAATTAAAATATGAAACGTATTACTAACTAGGGTTGTGACAGTGAGGAAATTTTCCCACCGGTTAATCGGCGTGTGTCAACACCGGTAATACTGGTATCACCGTTGGGGGGGGGTGGGGGGGTTTGTGGGCTTGTAAAAGTGCCGTGCGCATTTTACTTTCACTTTCAAATTAGCAGCAACTGAATTGCTGCAATTCGGCGTTAAGCAATTGTTCGTTTGAGTTTTCCCTTTTTTCCTCGGATTTCTTGGCTTTCAAATAGCTTGAAAAAGCGCCGTGCGTGTTTTACTTTCACTTTCAAATTAGCGGCAATTCAGCATTGATTCAATTCAAGCAGCAATCACGTCAAACTCATAGAACTTTTATTAACAAAATGAATAAAAATACACCATATATGCCTAATAAAATAACAAAAAAATCAGCAAACTGTGAAATAAAACTGTAAACAAAAACCAAATAAATAAGAAATGAATGTTTAAAAAAACGTCCAGTCAATAGGCTTTTCAAAATCTAAAATATTGCCAAACAGGCGCCTTTGCATTTCCTTTCTAAACAATCTTCTGCCATCGTCTAGTCTTTCTCACCTCACTCTTGTCAGTCAGCTCGACTCACTCTCCTCACGTGATAAATAAAATCTGACTCCTGCTCCGTGGTGCACTGTCGTTCGCACACGGTTCGGCACGCTGCATTGAGCGTTTAGTTTTTAAAAGTGTCTGTCCTCTAACTGAACTAGGCTAAATGATTTTTGTTACTATAAAAAAATCAAAACGACGGTGGGGGGTGGTGGGTAGGCAAATGATAACCGAACACCGGTATAACCGAAAACACCGTCTATCGCAGCAAGCCTAATACTAACCATGGGGAATTTTATCATGATTTATCGTCAAACTGGTAATCGTTCCATCCCTACGTGTGTATATCCTGTGTTTCAGGATCATTACGTATAGAGCCGAGCTTGGGCCTCTTTGTGACTGCTAATGTGTTTTCTTCAAACCATTTGTTGTCCATAGTAAAGAGTGTCATTTGAGGATAAGGTCAGCACTCCATCCTGCTTTTTCTCGCTCGTTTTCCTTACTCATACATACTTCATACATGCACACAATCAAGTCCGCTTTTGTTTGCAGTCACACATTATTTATCCAGCATGAAACTGTCGCTTGCTTGCTGTAATCATATTTTAAGAGTGTCCTCAGCGTACAGCCTGACCTCTTTCTCTAGAAGCTTGTTATTTACAAAAGACAAACTCAGGTCTCAAAAGACACTCGGCGCAGCTCGGGGAGGGTGAGAATGCCGTAACTTGAGACATTTTTTGTGCGTGGCTCGGTAAAAATTGGACCAGACTGAGCTTGAATAGTTTGAACCAGGAAAGGTCGTACAGGGTGACGATCTTTGTGTCTGTTGTACGACATATCCGGCCTGGCACCCTTCGTCTTATTTTGTTGTGGGAAACAATAATTGGAAACTTGCTTTGTCTTTTCAGGGCGTACTCCCTTGTCGACTCCAGCCAGGTGTCAACCTTCCTCATCTCCATCCTCCTCATCGTTTATGGCAGCTTCAGGTGAGCTCTCATCTCTTTCGCCGCAGATCTGGAACCAGTGCGGTCACAAAATCTTGTAATTGTTGATCACGTGCATGCTTTACAGACGTTATCATGTGGTATTGTTATTGTTTTGAGCATTGGTGAATTGAAAGTCATATTGTCGCTAAATATTTTGAGTTATCTAGCTGGCTGGTGTATAAGCCTTGTTAAGAATGGCTTGTAATTGTAAACTAATCAGTAATGTTTAGTTTCCAAATTTATGTAGTTTCCAAGTTTATAAATTTATAGCAGTCATGGAGTGATGTTAGTTGTATAATTTACATATTATTAATGAAAATGAAAATAAAACTTACTTATAATGAAAAATATAAATATATTTAAATGGACATATCTATTCTCTTCTCTGTAAGAAAGTATAAGCAAGGATGCATTCAGTTGATCAAATGTGACAGTAAAGACATTTATAATGGTACAAAAGATTTCATTTTCCAAAAAATGCTTCAACATAAGTAATAATAATAATAATAAGTGTTTCTTGATCAGCAGAATGATTTCTGAAGGATCATGTGACACTGAAGTTGGAATAATGTTTTTTTTTTTATATATTAGAATGCAAAGTTATTTTAAATATTCAATGTCATATTACAATATTCACTGTATTTTGGTCAGCATAAGATACATCTTTCAAAAACATTAAAAAATCTTTCTAATAAATTTACTTTTTCTTGAAGAAAAAATTTAACATTTTTCATTTAGTTTTTATTCTGGTGCTTAAAGTGAGATAAAAATGAAAATTTTAATATTGTTTTATGTGATGTATCTAATGAAAATGTTGGCATGATGGTTAAAAAAAAGGTACTGGTCAGCAGAAAAACATCTTTACTCTTGAGCTCTGGGCCTTTACACACATATGTATTGAATGAAACAGTGGGCATTGTAGTTTTTCTAGATGATATATTTAATTTGATGTGACTGAAAATTAATCTTTGAAGTAGAGAAGTGTAATTTGCAGTGTGTCATATATTTTATGAATTTTCTAGTTGATTGTTTAGCTAATGAAGCATTTGTCTTTCCAATTTTGAAGTGGACAAAACTGATATTCATGGGCTTTGAAAGATAGATGCGGCTAAAACATTACAACATATTAAAAAAACTGTACTTTTGTCCTTCACAATGTTTCATTCGCTTCAAATTAAATATGCTGTCTGTGACTGTTGTCAAAACCAATGATACCGAGCATAAAACTCATGTAACTCTGCTGTTGGTTCACTCCAAGGGCAGAGAAATTGAGCTTTGTGGGTAAACCGTGTCTGTCTGCACAGGTCATTAAACATGGACTGCGAGAACCAGGAGAAGGACAAGGATGGAAACCCCACCAACACTGGCTCCTTCAACAATGCCAACTCTAACAACAGTGAGTCCTCAACTAAGCAATTAAAAACAGCTATAATTACTTCTGCTTCATTTATCACACTAGAAACGGAAGGTGAAGTGCATTATGGAATGCTGACAGTGTGTTAGTATGCTCTTCTGAAGAGAACCTGAATCATCTCATGCCTTTGCACAGGTATTCAGACCATAGACTCCACACAGGCGCTGTTCTTGCCCATCGGAGCCTCCGTGTCTCTGCTCGTCATGTTTTTTTTCTTCGACTCCGTTCAGGTGGTGTTCACCATATGCACTGCAGGTACGTGCCGCATGCAAACACACCAGTGACCTTCCACCGCTCCTTTCTCACACACTGACCTAGTTCATACGCTGTCACAGTCACTGCGCTGTGATACGCGTGAGTAATATTTACGTAATTCTTTGTGTTTGTTTTATCCTGTCTTCACAGTTCTAGCTACCATCGCGTTTGCATTCCTCTTGCTGCCAATGTGCCAGTATCTGACCAAACCCTGCTCCCCACAGAACAAGTATGAAATGTTTACTAACTCATCAGAGCGGTTTGCAGGTTAACTGCAGTTACCTCAGTTCATATGTCAACAAACCGTGTCTCATTGGAATTCAAATTATTCAGATATAAATCTTATTTGACATTCACTCAGGAAAAGTTAATTGTCTCCCTCAGTAGCATGTGTATATGATTTCTAATAATAAATAGCTGATGCCAACTACTTATTAATAATAGTAATAAAAAATAATCATTTAAAATAATTGTAAAAATTTTACATAATAAATAATTAAATGTGTGTATAAATATAAAATACTATTTTTTATATATATATATATATATATATACAGGTGCATCTCAATAAATTGTTTATATTTTATTTGTTTTTGTCTTTTTGATAAAACATTAAGAAATCTTTATTTAATTCTTTTCTTTTTTCTTTTTCTCATTATGTGGATGCATTTTCCCATCCCAACTAACTTATGACAATGTACTTTATTTTGTTAAAATAATAATAATAAAATTAATTTCTTAAAATAATAATAAAATACTGCACAATTACAGATATGAATATTGTGATACTGTTCCAGTAACAAATGTCAAAAGGAAGGACAATTCTGGACACAATCAATGTCACAAATTTGTTTTTTAGTTTGAATAGTGAAATCTGAATATTTGTTTTGTTTCTGAATCATAAATTTACATCCAAATTTTAGATCCTAAACTTTTTATTTTCAGGTGTAAATGGGAAAAAAAAAATCTTAATGTGGTTTCAGACGTAATTATGGACCCCAGTGTATATAAAAATTTATTTATTTAGCTTTATGGCTCAACCCAGTTTATTAACACTTAAAAGATATTTGTTGGCTGATAGAATGCTCAAAATCCTACAAAATTGGCTTTTAAAATAATCTTTCTGACACAGACAATGAACCTGTTTGTTCAAAGGGATTTGCCTTGTGGCTTCACTCAATCTCACGATGTAATCTAGAATCTGTTCTATTTGCTTTGGGTGAAACAATCCTCTTGTGTATTAATGGACAACAGTGTTAGAGATCAGACGCTGGGGTGTGAAAAAGAGAGCCTGATGTCTCAGCCGAGTGACGTGTGTTTGCTAGTGTGTTCAGCATGTGAGCGAGCATGTCTCTTGTCTCCAGGATCTCGTTCGGTTGCTGTGGCCGCTTCACGTTGGCGGAGCTGCTGTCGTTTTCCCTCTCTGTCATGCTGGTTCTCATCTGGGTGCTGACGGGCCACTGGCTGCTCATGGACGGTGCGTCAGCATGCTGTTACTCTGTGTTTGTGTGTAGGAAGAGGATGTAAACACGTCCTCTGGTTTAACTCATACTGCCTTTTCTGTATGGAGTGTTGTGGTGGTATTTTTTTGTCAATCATATGGTTTTGTCTCCCGCAGCTCTTGCCATGGGTCTCTGTGTGGCCATGATCGCATTTGTGCGGCTGCCTAGTCTCAAGGTGTCGTGCCTGCTGCTGTCAGGCCTCCTCATCTATGATGTGTTCTGGGTAAGCAATTAATGCAGCAAGTCATACTGGTTCCTAGGGATGGGTGGTAAGTCCTTGTATCACGTCATGCGTGATTTAATGTCACAGTAACCATTTATACACTACCAGTTATTTAGACAATTTTGTATGCCTTAAAGGGGCATGAAACCCCCTGTTTCAGCACTGGTTAGTTCTCTCCACAGTTTTAAAAAAACGCTAAAAAAGTGGGCGTAGTGCGCTGCGAGCGGAGGGGGAAGAGGGGAGACAGACAACACGAACATGCTGTTGTCAATAATTAAGCGAAGCGGCTTCTCATTGGATAAGAACACGCAGTCTCATGAATAATTTAATAGACACCGACGCGTCATCGATGTACTATAGTCCATTGCCGCGTCAAAAAATGTGACGTCAACACCATGTATATTTTAAACCCGGAAGATGAAAATAGCGCAAAAAAGCTTAAAATTAACCTGTTTTCTCCAACAGTAAAAATTATCGGATGCTAACATTGTCTTCTATGATGTGCAACACAAACACCTCTGCTAAAGTCTCAGAAAAAGTAGTCTGGGGTTTGATGACCCTTTAAAAACCCGTTGATCTAAAGGCTTTTGCTTAAAGTTGTCACGACAGATCTGTCTATATTCTAAATGCATGTTATTGATCTTACCGTGCATTTCTGTTTTTTTCTTCTTCTTTTTTTGAGCTCAAGTTTTGAGCTCGTAATTTCTATGTAAATTTCATAACTCAATCTACCGGGAAAATGCCAGGCTTCTCTCTGATGACGTATATCATTTAGTTCGCATAAACCCTGCCTCTTCTTATAATTGAATGCAAGCTTATTTTTTTCTTATTCAATGACCTTTTTCACTCTGATGTATGTCACAATACAGAAGAAAAGATCCGTCACTACTTCAGTTTCATGGTGACTTTAAATGCTTGAAATTAGTTTTGTAAACATATAATTTGGGCTTACATATTCTCTTTTTTTCCTGGAATTTCAGTGAAAAAAAAAAAAATTTGTAATGGCTGATTTTTAAATTAAATTACTATTATTATTATTATTAAAATATTTTTTGTTTATTTCTGGGTGAGCCGGTAATATCTCACAGGTTACACAAGCTTTTTATTTTTTATTTTTATTTTATTTTTTAACTAATTGGATTCAAACCAAACAATATAATTATTCATAAACAAGCCTGGCATGGGTAACTTGAGTTAAATATGAAAGACTCAAAATTAGGGATGTAACGATTAACCGCGAGCCGGTTGAAAATCGATTTAAATATGTGACTATTCAAATCGGTTGAGATGCTAAACAAATCGCGGTTCAATTAGGGGAAGGCGTTTATATGAATATATGTCTGAGGGGAACTACTTGCATCTTTCGATGGTATTTTTTCTTTTTCTCTTGCCTCTGTATAATACATATTAAAGTTCATAAGTGCAGGCTGTGCAGAGCTGCTTTGTTTACAGCGGAAACCAAGGAAACGCTTTAAGCGCCACCTGCTGGCAGAGAGTGAATCTGCGTCTCATTCAGCTCGTCTGCTGTTTCATGCTGATATTTTTTATGCATAGTTTCACAAAACTGAAGCCAAACCATTCTGTTTTTGCTTCAAATTTCGAAATTATACAATCTAATTTAGATTAAAAACTGCACAGGACAATAGAAGCAATCAAAACCAACAAAAAGAACAAGAATTTACAAGTGCTATTTTAGTATATTATTATAGTGTTATATTTCAGTTTCACAAAGAAACGTACAGTATTTTGTCCAAGTAATAATAAAAGGACACATTTAATTTATAATTTGCCTTAAATCTCATTTTGTTAAAAAAAAATCGTGAATCGAAACGAATCGTGAAATCAAAATCGTGAATCAAATCGAATCGTGAAATCAAAATTGAGAATCGAATTGAATTGTGGGTTGAGTGAATCGTTACATCCCTACTCAAAATGCTAAAACTAATATTATGAAATGGATAGTCCTGACTCTAAATTTGTTGTGAAATATACACACATCTTCATAGGGCTGCACAATTTGGGGGTGAAAAATCTGATTATAAATTTTCATTTTCATTTTTTTCTCTTATACAAACCTTTAAAACCCTTCCAAATTTTGTAATTATATATTAAGATGGCTTTAAAATTATAATAATAATTAGTAGTAGTAGTATTAAAATATTAATTGTTATTATTTCATTGTTAAAGATTGTTAAATTTTTTTAAAAATGGCTAAATAAAAAAAAGAAAGTATTGCTCTTTGCAATATTTTACTGTAAAAAAAATGTTTTTTTTTTATTATTATAATTTTGCATTGCAAGTTTAACATTTCAATACTAATATGTATGGCGGTCTTAATTTCTTCATTTTCTTCAAGCCATATTGCGATTTATTTCGGTTTGATTTAGAATAATCGTGCAGCCCTAAATAATCATGGTCTAAATTGTTTTCAAAGGGGTGCTTTCTAGGAATTAAAAGCTTTGCTTAGTAATAAGTTCCTTCTCGACTTGTTTGGAAAACATCCTGCTTTTTATTTTCGCATTCTTTCATGTTTTTGTCACTCTCACAAATGCAAATAAATAAAGCAATCATGCCCAATTTAGATTAACGTGAATCTAATGTCACCATCATATACTGCTATACCGCTCCACCCAGCTGGTGCCATAAAACACCAGCGTAAATGCAGCTCATTAAATTGTTTCAGAAGTATTCAAGGAATCTTGTAAAGGTTGTTTCCTTATTCTCTTGTGAGCACTCGTTTAACAGATGCTTTATTATGTAGACAAATGCACCTGGAGCAATCTAGAGTTAAGTGCCATTTGAATGCAAACCTGTAACCCTTCAGTTGCCAGTCCAGATTTTAACCATATGATCAGATCAAATAATTTGTAGATGAAACGTGTTCCCCATCCCACCCCAGTGCTGACTGTGGAGACCTTTTCGTCAGCGTCTCAAATCACTCCAAACACGCTTACACAAGCCTGACATCACTCTCTCTCAGTGTCTTAAAACAGCAGGGCAAGCTGATCTGTCCCTCTGACTCATCTCCCTCCCTCTCCTGTAGGTCTTCTTCTCCGCCTACATCTTCAACAGCAACGTGATGGTGAAGGTGGCGACGCAGCCTGCCGACAACCCCCTCGACGTGCTCTCACGCAAGCTGCATCTGGGCCCCGGCGTGGGTCGGGACGTCCCCCGCCTCTCCCTGCCCGGAAAGCTGGTGTTCCCAAGCTCCACCGGCAGCCACTTCTCCATGCTGGGCATCGGCGATATCGTCATGCCGGGCCTGCTGCTGTGCTTCGTACTCCGATACGACAACTATAAGAAACAGGCCAACGGAGAAGTGCCCGGTTCTGTCAACATGTCCGGCCGCATGCAGCGGGTTTCCTACTTCCACTGCACCCTCATTGGTTACTTTGTTGGTGCGTATTGCAAACCGGATCATCCGAACACACTCTCGTTAAGATGGTGGATTGGATTGTGAAGAGTTACAGCAGAATTTAATTTTTATCTGTATCTATCATTCAGTCTTGTCTGTCGGTCTATCTATCTTTCTGTCATTCAGTTGGTCTGTTTGTCATTTCATCTGTCTACCTGTCTGTCATTTTCTCTGTCGTTCCGTCTATTGCAGTGTTTCCCAACTTTTTTTTTTTTTAGCCACGGCACAGTTTTGAAAAGTACAAAATCCCACGGCACACCACTAAGCACTGAAATATAAAAAAATTGCATAAACATGCATTGCTTTAAATGGCATATTAAAACTGGATATTACACTGAACAAAATTATAAACGCAACATTTTTGTTTTTGCCCCCATTTTTCATGAGCTGAACTCAAAGATCTAAACAGATTTGTGAACAATATTTGAGAGAAACAGGCCTTTTGTGTACATAGAAAAAGTCTTAGGGGGCAAAAACAAAAGTGTTGCGTTTATAATTTTGTTCAGTGTATATTTTAAGTAGTACTCACATTTAATGTGAAATTTGAGCTTAAGTCCGGTATGAACACAAGGCCATGGGTAGCGTTATGTTGTTGGTGATGACAAAACAACAAATTTACATAGGCCTATCGTCGCTGTCGGGCGGAAACATTGTATGTCCAAAACCACTACCACTTTCAGGAAATGTAAAAACAAAACAATTTTATTTTTTAAATAATTAAACCGCGTCGTCAGAGTTGATATTGTGGCTTTATATATGATCAGACACTTACGAGGTTTTTGACCAGCGAATGATGTTGTTTTGTCCATCATTAGAACGGCCGTGTCTGAGGCAGTGAGTGCATCGCATTACGTTTTCATGAACTTACAGGTTATAAAGTTTATTGTAGCTATATTGGCGCTCAGTTTTTTGTTGTTGAATACATTTGGCCAAAATATCATGACATGAAAGATGAAGTGCAATGCACAGGACATATAAACAATAACGATAATTAAACAATATTTTGCTGAGCATGTTATTGTGCTGTACTAAACTGGCAAGTTTAGGACTGCCGTGAACAGCTGACTCCCAGAGCTTTTAATATTCTTCATATTCTGTGCAGTGGTTAGTTTGCAGGAGTAACAGAAATTAACTTTTCCAGTAAGATTGAATTGATTTTTACCTTTTTGGGCATTTTTAACTTTATAAGGCCAATTTTTTTTTCTAACCTAATTAAAGGTGCAGTAGGAGATCTTGGAAAATGCTAACTTTAGCCTGATACCACTGAAAGCGAACGTCCCACCCTCCCTGCAATCGCCGTCCAAGGCCACGCCCCCTGAACCCATTTACGCTCCCAGACCAGAACACCAGAGACAACATTACAATAGGCTACATCAGCGGTTCCCAATTCCAATCCTTGCGCCCTCCTGCTCTGCACATTTCATATGTATCTCTTAGTGCCCTGGGAAGTGTACATCACTGGATATTCCGCCATGATTCCAGTTCGAAGCGAGTGTATATGTTCCTACTTTTAAGGCTTAATACTGTAAAATTTAAGACCTTTTAAGACCAAAAAAACTGCAAGAAAACAGACAATGCTTCAGCAAAGGTGTTTAACAAAGTTTAATAAACATTGAAAAATGTTTCACTGACTATATATATAATTAAAAATATTTAACATTTAAAATATTTAAATTACTTCAACTATGCAACAACTCAGGTTTTACAAACAATGTAAAATTTAACATTTCATCTCACTTAATGTAGTATACACTTTAATCCAGTGTGCCATAGCGTAGAGCTCGTCTCCGGCGACGTGACAAAGAAAGCTGATCCTGATTGGTCCTCGTGTGTACATTCGAAGTGCTGATTGGCTCACGCAGATAGAACCTTATAAAACTCAAGTTCGAGTTCGGTTTTGTAGATAGAACCTTTTTGTTTTCTAAATAAAAGTCCCAAAATGTACACAACTTAAGAAAGAAACATCACATAATGTAAATAAGTTGTCACAGAATATGAATATGTGAATAACTCCGTTTTGACAATGTCAGATAGAACCTTATAATTCCAAGGTGACGATATGTTGACAGGCAGGTAGGAAAGCCAATTAAAATGCTCGGACC
>NW_015651641.1:2461891-2467845 GCF_001515625.1 Sinocyclocheilus rhinocerous
TTCAACCAGCATAACAAAAAATGTTTCTGAAGACAATCACCTATTGCACCTTTAAATGTATGCATCACCTTTTGTGACTTAAATTTAATCAATAAATGTAAATAGTAGGACACTATAGGGCTGTTACCAATCAAATGAAATCAGTATCAACAAAATTTCTGTTTGCAATGCAGAGGTGGCACAGAATCTGCATCTGAAGTGGCATTTAGGGTGCTTGTACCAAACAAGCAGACCGAGACCGCTGAAAAGATGGGTCTCGGTCCGCTTCCAAACGAACTCTGGTGCGGTTCGAATGATATATGAACGCAACACGGACCAAATACTTCTAAACGAACCAAAAACAGGGGCGCTGAGCAGACCGATCGTTTAATGGGTGCTTTGATATCATACACCCGCAGCGCCGCTTACGGTCTAACGCACCTTTTGTTTGGGGTATTCGGTGAGTTCCATCATGATATATACGTCATTCAAGCTGACCAATCAGGTTGTGAACGTATCACTATGCCTTTAGGTTTGGTGTATTTAGGTTCGCTGTCAAAAATGTCAATGTGAACGCTAAGCGGACCAGGACCAAATGTATCATTTTCCTTTTTGGTCCAGACCAAATGAACCAAACGAACCGAACTACAAGTGTGAACACACCCTTAGATGCATTTGCACAGACTGTTTAATGCAGTGTGCTGCTTAGAGACGCAAAACATTTCTTCTGTGGCTTTGTTTGAATTTTTTTTTGTTGACAAAATAGAGAAAAAAGAACAGGAACTGTTGTCTAAAATGTAAGTCAATTAATATTAACTAACTTTATTAGGCTGTTTTATAAAATCAGTATCACATTTGCAATCATGCTGATATTTGGAGAAAAACTGTACTCTTAGTGTGTTATAAACATAAAATAAATATAAAATTCATACGGGGGCATTTTTGCTCCCTTATCTTGAATTTTGAGGGAATTCTAAATGTATTTTAATAGACTAAATCACACAGTGAAAGCGTGAACTCTAAATGTGCACGCGCAGTAGTCTAACCTACATAATGTAGTGTATGCATGCACTCTCTGGGTGTGTTTTTGTTTGGTTTTTGCGATATATTAGATCATGTCAAATTGCATATCGTTTAAACGACAATTACAATACTACTGTAAACAATATATATATCACACCCCTATGCTAGCTTGCACGTACAAAAACTGAAGTATACTTTGGGATTTAGTCTATCTATCATTCTGTCTGTCATTCCATCTGTCCTTTCTTCCTATCCATCTTTTGTTCTATCTGTCATTTCATATCTGTCATTTCATCTAACTATAATTCTGTCTGTCTGTTGTTCCATCTATCGCTCTATAAATCATTGTGTCTGTCCACCTCTTCTTTTTCTATCCATCTCTTGTGCTGTCTGTTGTTCCATCTGTCCATCTATCTATCATATTGTTCTGTCTATCTGTAGGTCTGTCTGTCCATCTATTTACAGTTTTGTCAATCTGTCTACAAACAAAATTTTAAAAAAACATGAGTTTGAGTATTCCAGATTTATCATGTTGATTCAAACCATTTCAAAACGTGAGGCTCATGAGAAAATTATATAGTTCATAAGAGTGATTCATTTGTGAGTTACACAACATTAGGCATGGCAATCCCATATATATTAATGCTAAAAAAGTGACTTTTCTTTAAATAAAGTACTACTGACAAAATTCACTCTTATGTGAACAACCAGTCAGTAACTACATTAGCCTTAAAAACAATTGTATACAGTAAATTGTAAACCGAATGTGTTTGATTCACTAAAAAGACTCATTCATTCTGTAATCTGACTGCACTTGTTCCACTGTTTAATATTATTGACTGTGGTGCTGTACATGTATGTACACTCTGCTCTTAAGCCGTTTGATGATTCTCTCTCTTCCTGTCTCAGGTCTGTTGACTGCAACCGTGGCCTCTCGTATTCACCGCGCGGCCCAGCCTGCCCTCCTGTACCTGGTGCCCTTCACCCTGCTGCCTCTGCTCACCATGGCCTACCTGAAGGTGTGTCTGTTTGCACCAACACCAGAATCTCCACAGGGATGCTAGTGCCTCATTTCTAGGAACGTCAAAACGGTGTCAACTTAATTTCGTAGAATCGCCTTTTCCACACTTGCTCAGAAACAAAGCAGAAGTGTACACCGGGTCACTGCTCGGTTATCTGAGCAAGGTGTGTGCCGTATCCGTAACATGGCGCTGCATTATTTATGTGCTAGCGCACACACCTGTGCATCTCTGCGGGTACGTCGCATTCCTTCTATTGAAGCATCAATTGTACGCCGGTTTCCTTTCACTGTAGCAGATGTTTTGTTCTGCATATGTTGTAACATAATCTAATCAGTTCTGTGTAGTGCCGTCGCCATACTAACAGCCTCTCTTTTCCATAGAAATTATCAATTGTGGAACGTTTTTACACGTTTATTGAAGTTGAAATGCTGTTACAGTAGCTGCATGCACCCTTAAGAAATAATATGCAGGTTTTCTTCATGACATTGGCCAAATATTCATTAATCGCTGAACAACCCAAACCGTTTATGCTAAGTCAAATATATAGCATGTTATTTTAATCGTTTTGGACATGTGTTGTGTCTCGAAGCACAAATGGTTTACTACATTTTTTTTGTGTCAAGATATGCTATAGAACTTGTTGGACGTGATAACCATCAGCAAGATAAAATCGTGTTTTGAAATCTGTTAAAGCACGTTGTGTGTGCCTAAAAATAAAGCAGGGAAAAGCAAATTATGATTAGCAAATTAAATTTGTAACCCATCTTCTGAAACGAGAAGCTCACACAATGTGTTTCCATGTAGGTGTGTGGTTTAAATTGTGTTGACCTGTATTCTGGTTGGTATAGTTGTTAATAATATGAAAAGATGAATAAGGTTTTTTGTTGTTGGTTGAATGGATTGGTGGTGAGGGGGGTGTGTGTGTGTGTGTGTGTGTGTGTGTGTGTGTGTGTGTGTGCGCGTGTTGATTGGTGTGACCTTCATGGATTGAACAGATGTAATCATAGATGATGTAAGCATAGCCACACCGGTTTGTGCTGTTTTCATCAGCGCTTCTGCACAATTGACCATGTTAGTGAAACATTTACAACTCTTAATAGTGATATCCATGGTTGTTCAAACCGGTGTTAATTTTGACAGCAAATTTTGATTTAGTTTTAGTCATAGTCTTTTGATGAAAATGCCATTTAGATTGTCATATTTTAGTCATCTGAATTGTTTTGATTACAGTAGATTTAGTCGACTAAAATCTAATGGGTTTAGTTAGTGTAATGCATTTATTAAGCATTTCGGATTGGATCATTTTTCTGAAAAATTCTGAAAGCTTATTTTAAGTACTATACCACAGCAAAAACTGTAAATCTTAACTAATGAAGTCAGTAATAAAACAAGAACAATTATACAAATTAGATGAATACAACATAACACAGTTACAAATAAAGTCAGTAACAGTAGTATTCAGGTGCAGAAATGTAATAATTAAGTGTAAAATAACAAAATAGTGTTCACCGCACAAGTTAAATACAGATTAATCTTTGTTAAAGCCTGTGGTGTTATTTGTTTAGCAGACAGAAACAGGTATTTATTGGCTGCTGTCTCTTTAAGACCAAACGCACGGACCTAATACTGACACACATCCAGTTTCTTTCGCAGCTGTTTACGTTCATTTAAGACATAACTGACTGTGTTTACTAGAATACTTGCCAAAACGGGTATTTTAACATAACTTTGTGTGCATGTGAAAGAGGAATCAATTCGCTGTTCATGCGGTGTCTCTTGCTGCCGCGCGCACAGAAAACAGTGCGTGAGTTAAAATTGCTTGAATGTGTAAATTGGCAAGACAATACATGTGCAAATGATAAACTTTCACTCTATGATGGTTAAACTTAACAGTTAATCCGTGAATCATGCGTGTCTTCTGTAAAGGACACCAGGACAAACGGCATGTTAATCAGGCATTTTGGGGAGACACAATAGGGAAAGTCAATAGTAGTGTTGTCACGGTACCAAAATTTCAGTATTCGGTACCAATACCAGTGAAAATCCACGGTTCTCGGTACCAATTTCGGTACCAAAGCAAAACACAAAAACATGCTAATTAAAAAATTTGACTATACTTTCATTTAATTCAAACTGTGTACATATTAAATTTCAAAGGGCTTTTGAAAACCTAGAGTTATTCAGCCAAGAATAACAACTAACTAAGTTAGCTAAAAACAACAACAAAAAAACTGCTTTTTTGACTGATATGACACAAACAATGTTAACCATTTGTACATTCTCTAACACGCATATTTTAGATTCACAATTAGATAGAGGTTTCCCCAGTAACGGCTGTAATCAAATAAGCGTTCAGCTAACAAACTGCTCAGGCATTACTAGGGATGGGTACCGAAACCCGGTATTTAATCGGCCCCGGGGCTAAATTATGAAAGACCGAACACGTGCAGTGCTCATGTTTATTCAACGAAGTCGAAGCCTTTTTTTTTGAAAATCTATTTGTGGCGGTCAGTTTTGATATTGTGGCGGAAAAACCTGGTACCGTAACGTTTTCATTTTTTTAGTACCGACTTGGTACCGAAGTACTGGGTCTTTTGACAACACTAGTCAATAAGGAAAGAAATTATAGATCAACATTCCTATGAAATATGAGATATTCTTATGAAACTGTTGCAAAGTTATTACTCCCATTATTACACTTATTTTTCATTATGGTTTGCCCCAAGAACACATTAATATGCAAATGAGATAGTATAGAATGGGAATACCAATTTATGGACATTTTACGCACATAAAGTACAGTAGTACGGTATATCAAATCATTCTGTTAGAATTTTCATAACATAGTTGAGAATCATCTTTGTACAAAGTTTAGCTTAAAAATAGCCTGAAACCTAAAAACTGATTGGTGAATGGAGAAAAAAAAAACAAAAAAACATTGTTTTTGCCTATACATGCCTTTATACTTTTTTTCATAACTTAGTCCTGGCGTCCTCTACAACCAATGTAGTGACATTAAAAAAATGTAAAAAAAATCACAAAACTTTTTTTTTTTTTTCCTGGTTCTCAGGAGGATATGATAAGACTAGCTGTCAAACCTGTGACGTGACAGATGAAAGTGTGCTGAGTGAAATGTCACAATTATCTGTAACTTCCTGTAATGCAGCTGCAGACCACTGACATTTTCTGTAATAATCTGTGACAGTATCTCATATTCTTGAGCTCTGATATGTGTGAACATTAATGCGCGGCTAATGGGTCAAATGAGTGTGCAGGAATGATGAGCACTGGGACATTGTGTTTTTATCACATGCATCAGTCTATTCGCATAGACAATATAATTAAACTATGCATTTTATTCATCATACCAAACACATTTCAGAGCTGATATATCGTAGATGGAAAATTATATTTTATTAACTTACTTATAATAAAATATATTACTTATATTAATTTAGTATATACTAGATATTTACAAGCAAGATAAAATAAAAAATGAGTAACATCTGATTAAACTTTATTATTATTAATGATATTGTTGGTAGATTTTTATTCTATTTGTACTTGAACAATATTGTTCTTTCTTATAGATTTTTGTTGCATAAGTCTATTTAGTTTTATTTAAATAATCTGTGTGAGTATGTGTACATCAAAAGTAATTACTGACCTTTTTTTTTTTTTACTTTAATTAAAAAATGAGTTGTAGTAGCCTATATTAAGTTTTATATACTGTGTGTGTGTGTGTGTGTGTGTGAGAGGAAATTAATTCCAGCATGTTGCAAAGAACAGCTTTGTCAATAATGCATCCAAAATTGTCAAGTTGTGATATTGTTATGCGAGTAAATGACAAATTATGATGTTTGTTATATGTGTGTGTATTAACCTATTACATTTGTGAATAGGTACATCATTTATTTTTATGCACAAAAC
>NW_015651641.1:2467921-2469226 GCF_001515625.1 Sinocyclocheilus rhinocerous
TTTTTCCTCTACCTCTTTTCTTTCTCAGCTCCATTCCACCTTTATCACGCCACCTTTCCTTCTCTCTCTCTCTCTTCCTTCTATCCCATCATCCCTTTCCTGTTCCACCGGACACAGCCACACGTTACCGGATCGCTCGTTGTCTGGACGTGAACCGGAGCCCCTTTGAGCTCCAAGTGTGTTTCCATTTGTACCGTTTGGCACCATTATGGATTTACAGACTGAGATTTGTTTATTATTTACTGCTCTAAATGAACTGTGGATGAGGAACGTAGATTCTGCCACAGCTTGGGATGTCGATGACCCTATAAGGGACCAGCACACAGTAGAGGACAGCATCGTTTTCCCCCTTCCTTCCTTCCTTTCTTCCCTCCTTCTCTCTTCCTCTTTCCCTTTCTGATAAAATCCAACCCGCATCCATCCCTACCTCCCGCCCGCCTGTTTCCCTTTCTAACAAACCTTCCTTCGCAGAAACATGTATTTTATTTAGAAAGATTTTATTCTTGGCATATACAGAAATTATGCATTATAAATTGTGGGGGCACACAGCTCTATGTATATATGTGTACACATGTATTAGGGGTTATCATGTCGAGGTGCAAGCGTGCGTGAGATCGTGTGCGAACAAGAGCGAAGATGCATTTATAGGAACCGGTTTTCATTTCGTTACTTTTAGATCTCAAAATGCGCAAATGGGAAATTTTTTATTCCTTTCCTTTTCCCCCTCATAAATTGGTCTGCATAGGTCACTTTTTTTGCCTCTTCCATAAAACTCATCGCAGTGGGCTGTTCAACTCGGCCAATGGGTGTGTGTGATTTACAGTTGTGTTTATGTATGAATGTAGGGCTCTGGATGGAGCGCTGAAGATGAGCTCTATCGTTATTTAAACAGGCTGAATTTTCCGCTAGTATTTCAAGCATTAGTTTTGTTTTTTTTGTAGTGATTCCTTCAACCCAATTGGCTCTGTAATGATGAAACTGGAATTGAGGTGCGAGATTGAGAGTGTGTGTGTGGGATGTTGTAGAAAATAATGCATTTTGCTGACTCAGTCTGTTGAGGTTTGCTTTTTGTTTCTTTTTTTTTTTTTTACTTGTTGTTACCTGTTTTTTAATCTGTTAGTCGTCTGGCCTTGCATGTCAATTGTACAGCGTGTCGTTCTTCAAAGCTGCGTTTCCAGGGCAACCGCGCTAGTGCGACACTCTGAAACTCTGAGACGCAGACACGGGGTCGTGGACGAAGAGTCGCACAAGAGAATTCATAAAACTGAGAGGAGGCAACGAGATCGGACCGCTCTGACCCCAGCG
>NW_015651641.1:2470470-2506354 GCF_001515625.1 Sinocyclocheilus rhinocerous
TTTGCTTTTTGTTTCTTTTTTTTTTTTTACTTGTTGTTACCTGTTTTTTAATCTGTTAGTCGTCTGGCCTTGCATGTCAATTGTACAGCGTGTCGTTCTTCAAAGCTGCGTTTCCAGGGCAACCGCGCTAGTGCGACACTCTGAAACTCTGAGACGCAGACACGGGGTCGTGGACGAAGAGTCGCACAAGAGAATTCATAAAACTGAGAGGAGGCAACGAGATCGGACCGCTCTGACCCCCGCGGCCGGCCTGGACCTCGCGCAAACATTGGCACTGCGTTGCCTGAATATTCAGTATGAAAGTTTGCTTGGCAGTGGGACACGGTTAACCTGAGCATTACCGACATCGTTTTACCCCAAAACCACCTCACTGTCCCTCTGCCACCCTTACAGACATAAAAAAAAAAATTAAAAAAAAGAACAATATAAATGACGATCATGATGACTGCATTGAAAGTAAGCTCAAATGTTCTTTTTTTTTTTAATGGAAGATTGCGTTTTTTGTTTTTTGTTTTATCCCATTGTATTTTTTCTCCACTTTCCCGCTAATGCTGTGGATTTTCGTTTTGTACTTCGATCTTTTTTTTTCTCCTCCATCCTCCTCCCTGCCTACAGAGGGCGCCAAGCTCTGTTGGGCTTTCTGTATAAAAAAAGATTTGAATAAATAAATTAAAAAGTGTAGTGAAATGTGGATCCAAATGAGCTGTACTGAAAACATTTCAGCTCTCATAACCTCCCCTTTCTTCTCCTCAGACAGGGTTCTGCTGTAAATAAACATGACTCTAACTGTATGCTCAAGTGGTCTCATTTCCGAGTGCAGCAACGTGACATTGTCTTTATTATTAGTGCTGTATGCTACTACACTGTAAAAAATAACATGATCAGTAAGCATTTGACAACTTACGTTTTTACATGAACACATCAGAATCAATGGAGCAAGTTAAACTTTTTTTTAAAGCCGGTTTAATGTAATTAAAGTCCAAATGACTTGTACGAATAAGTTGATTATACCTCTTTTTACAGTGAATTATATAATATTTTTATTCATGTTTTTGCTACTACCATTATTTTTATTATCATTTATTATTATTGTAGTTATTATGAATAATTATTATCATTATCATTATTGCTCATATTTGCAGGTTCCATGTTTCCGACATTAAATTTTAAATATTGAAATGTGGCAAATACCGCACCGTTTGTTCCACAGACATGAATGAGTGGCTGGGCTCAATAATCACTAATAACCGGATGATGGTACAGAGATGAGTAAATGTTATGAGTGCTGTAACAGTTGGGAAATTGTGGTTTGAGGTGAGCATTTACATGCCAATCTTAATCTTAAAAATGTTAAGGTTTTGCCTCCTAAAAAAGAAAAAAATCATCAATATCGCAAATATGTTGAATTCGCAGTAAGATGAGAGAACTCTTTATTGTCCATGTCTGGCTTTGCTTATGGATAATGTGACGTATTTCGACAGTGCAATGAAATTAATTAACGGTTTTATTTCTTAATTTTATTCATGTTCATTAAGACACTTGCTATTTGAATATTTGTATCCCGTTGGAAAATCTTGTAAACCGGATTCTAGTTGAATACAAGCTGATCGTTAGTGTATTTGTTTTTGGTCCAGTATGCCCTTCCAGCTAATTACCGAATTTTTAGGGGTGTCTAATGAGTTCAATATTATGTTTTAGACGTTACTGTTTAAGGTTATAGTGGAAAGTCACACTTTTGATAAATCTCTTTTATGGTGTTCACTTTGCGACCACAAGGTGGCGCTGTAACCTCACTGCAGCTCACTCTCACAACAACTGCATCCGTGCCTCTATTTCATGACTATGGACATTCAATTTTATTTAATAGGATTGCTATGGTTAGAATAGCCTAAGTGTAATAAAATAATTCTATAACGTTAAAACCAAACGCAAATATGGAAACTAGGCTATAACCAGTACCTTTGTGTTTAGATTACAAGCTGGATAATTCGTAAATTAATACGTAAAATATCCTTCTAGAATATCCTTCTAAATAATTAACCCCATAATTACCTCTTCAACTGAGGTTGTGACGTCACATCTCGTGCAGAGGCGCGTCGAGGGGAAATGGCCGCTCCTTCACGTGTTGAGCGCCGAATCAGCCACTGCAACACAACCAGAGAGAGAGCAGCCTCTGACACACTACTAGTGCTGGTCTGGGCTAAACTTGGTTCAACACAAATCTAATTTGGCTTGGAATATAGCTTTTTTGATTGAGGTTTTAATATGATTGACTTTTTGAGAAGAATCAAACTGCAAATTGTTTATCTATAGATGTCTGCATGGCATCCCAAAAATGGCACACGTCACACTTAAAGTAATCATTTTAACCCTGTCAAACAAGACATATTAAATAATAGTGGGTAACCTCACTGCAGCTCACTCTCACAACAACTGCATCCGTGCCTCTATTTCATGACTCTATGGACATTCAATTTTATTTAATAGGATTGCTATGGTTAGAATAGCCTAAGTGTAATAAAATAATTATATAACGCTAAAACCAAACGTAAATATGGAAACTAGGCTATAACCAGTACCTTTGTGTTTAGATTACAAGCTGGATAATTCGTAAATTAATACGTAAAATATCCTTCTAGAATATCCTTCTAAATAATTAACCCCATAATTACCTCTTCAACTGAGGTTGTGACGTCACATCTCGTGCAGAGGCGCGTCGAGGGGAAATGGCCGCTCCTTCACGTGTTGAGCGCCGAATCAGCCACTGCAACACAACCAGAGAGAGAGCAGCCTCTGACACACTACTAGTGCTGGTCTGGGCTAAACTTGGTTCAACACAAATCTAATTTGGCTTGGAATATAGCTTTTTTGATTGAGGTTTTAATATGATTGACTTTTTGAGAAGAATCAAACTGCAAATTGTTTATCTATAGATGTCTGCATGGCATCCCAAAAATGGCACACGTCACACTTATAATCATTTTAACCCTGTCAAACAAGACATATTAAATAATAGTGGGGATTTTTTTTAATGGAACCTTTAGACAAAATATAAAAATAATTTATTTGCACGTGTTTCATGTTTTGTTTCATATTTGATACATCAAGCTTTTATGGCTCATATAACATGATACAGGAGAATGTGGAGATCATAACTGAGAAATACCATAAATTGTATTAAAATATGCAATTTGGTGCATTTGTTTTATTACTAAAGCATGATGAAATTCTGATAGCTTGCAATATAATTTTAAGAGATTTTTGTTTAACAGTTTAACACAGTGGTTCCCAACCCTGGTCCTGGAGGCACCCCAACACTGCACGTTTTGCATGTCTCCTTAATCAAACACACCTGATTCAGGTCATCAGCTCATTAGTAGAGACTCCACGATTTGAAATTGGTGTGTCAGAGAAAAGAGACATGCAAAATGTGCAGTGTTGAGGTGCCTCCAGGACCAGGGTTGGGAACCACTGGTATAACAGAATTATACATAGAATGCATGTTAATATCAGTTGACACTTTATCTCCCAATATTATGTCTTAGTAAGATGAAATTCGTTTTTATTTATGTATTTATTTATTTTAATCAAAGCTCTGTAGTTTTTATTGTGGGGGCAAAACATACAATGCAATACAATGATGATAGAGAGTTGGACAAATAAACATTCCTCGAAAGCCTGATGTATTATATTTGATACTCACATTTTTACATGATTTACAGAATGACGTATCAAGTAACATAATCAACCTAAGTAAATGTTCATCTTGAAATACTAACAAACAATATAAAAGTCATTCTTACATTTACTTTATAAAAATCAGTCACGTTTACAGCAAAAAGACATCTGTACCACAACCTGAAGATGGTTGTTTTTACAGTTACACTAAAATACCTTTTACTTGCTAAAAAAAATATCAATTAGACAACAGAATGCATGTGTACAACAGGTTTATAAGCAAAGTTTTGCTCATGCTGATCATTTAGAAGCCTTAGAAATTCATACATTAAATGTGAGACATTGGTTAATCTGCTGGCTTTGAAATTTCCGTCAGGGCATGGGGGTTGTGGGTGCGGGGGGTTATTGGGGGTCGTTAAGGTCAAGCAAGTGTTAGAGAGACGCTGCGGCTGTGGAATTTCTAGGGTCCACCCCTGTTCACGCATTGGCCAGAGCACCCAAAGGCCCTGCAGTCTGGATGGCCGTGCAGGATTCCACGGACGGTGTGGATTGTCGCATGCAATCTGTGGGAGAAAAAAAATGGCTGAGCCACAGTACGAAGTTAACTGGATGGGGAGTGTGTTGAATGGAAAGAGCAGATGTTATTGACACACGCTTATTCACTTATATAAACAGGCAAGTGTTACATTAAAGGAAGGGAAAGTCAATTGTTCCGTAATAAGAGCCGAAGCTTTATTTGCTTCTAATGGTACAACTCACGTAATGGCGCACTTCATAAAACGGGTGTAGAGTTACTGAGCAGGACTGATGAAGGGCGGATGTAGGTGGATGCTTTGATTATAGGTTATCTTTAAAGTAACGTCCCTCAGGGCTTGTTTGAATAAGGTCTGCGTGCCCCTGTATGGGCTCCTCTAGCCGGGTGCCCTTTGACCCCTGTGTACATTCCGCATGTATTCTGTGAAATGAAGTGAGGAATTCCTCTGAAGTTTAGTTCATGGATTGGAGGAGCTACTGAGGAACACATGGGTTGGCAAGTACTTTGGACCTCTGGCTCTCACAGAGCGCGCCGGCAGCTAAAAAATGATGTTAGAAGCCAAAAATACATTTTGTTAGTAGTTGATGAAAATGTGTATTTTAGGTTCTTTAACTGGTTATTTCAAAAGTTGGAGTAGCATTTCAGTAGGCTACTAAACAGACAAAATCACAATTCTAAATATTCTTGGATGGCTGGAACATTAGATGGAATTAAAAATATCGCTTTTAGCATTTGGAACTTTATAAAGGTTATTTACTGGCATTTATGGTTCCATGAAGATCCTTTAACATCCATGGAACTTTTCCAATCCACAAAAGATTCTTTAAAGTGGAAAAGGGTTCTTTAAGTTAGTAAAAATGTTCTTCACAATAAGGAGAAAATGGTTGTTTTATGAACTGTTCACTGAAAGGTTCTTTGGGGAAGCAAAAATGTTTTTTCTATGGCATCACCGTGAAACCCCATTAAATACAAATATTCCAGGCATACATTATAATAAAATATAATAACCCAACTTATATAATTTACACTGCACAGTCATTTAAAATGAACTAGTTAAGGTAAAAATCATGACAAAAATGAAAGAAATGTTATCATTTAAGATTTATTAACTTGACAATTGTAATACACTACCATTCAAAACTTTGGGGTCAATAAGCTTTAAAAAACAGCAGTTAATACTTTATTCAGCAAGGGTGAATTAAATTGATCAAAAGTGACAGTAAAGATATTTATTACAAAATATTACTATTTTTTATTTCAAATAAATGCTGTTCCTTTCAGTTTTCTATTCATCAAAGAATCCCGAAAAAAAGATAACCATTTGCACAAAAGTGATTAACAATAAATATTTATTTTAAATATGATATATTTTTAAAACTAATAATAATAAATATTTTTGAAAAGCATATCAGCATATTAGAATGATTTCTGAAGGATCATGTGACACATAAATTACACTTTTAAATATACATTATAATAGAAAACAGTTCTTTTCAAATGTAATAATACCTGACAATATTACCGTTTTTTACTGCATTTCTGATCAAATAAATGAACCTTTGCTGAGTATGAGACTTCTTTCCAAAACATTAAAAAAATCTTACAGACACACAGAAACGTACAGGGAAAAAAAGAAGAAGGCTGAAATGCTTTTCAAAAAAAAGCAAAATGCTGTTTAAAATATTTTAGATGGAGTTTAGCATGTCACATGTCAGGACATGTCAACTTCCCAAAACAATTTCATGTCAAGTAAATACATTTAAATTACTAAAGACCTCAGGTTGTTTCTTCGTGAAATAATAAATAAATGTTGTTCCCTTATGCTTTCTTAATTTCATCTACTTCTACTAGTTTATAATTGCATTGAGTTTGTTCCCTCACAATTCCTTGTCAGTTTTGTACTGGAATGTAAGCCAACCAAAAGGCTTTAGGAATGAAGGACGGGGTGTGAAGGTGTTATGAAGGTGTTGTATGAAGGCAAAATGACTAAACGTCCTTGTCGTGAGCGTTCACACCCCGAGCATGAAGAAGCTCAGAATGCGGCTGGAATCCCCGACAGAACCGCTGTGGTGTTTGGTGAACTCCTCACCCTGCTCCGGACCACCACCCACACAGCTGGAATGCTGCATGCGCTCAAAGGGTAGCCGACACTTCTTAAGGCAAAACATGGGGGAGGAAAGTGCTGGTAAACTGGAGGTGGGGTCTCAACTAGTGGTGAAACTCAAAGGGATTCGCCTCCCGTCCGTGTCACCACCCACTGTGACAGCGATAGAAGAAGCTCATCCATTAACCTTCTGTTCGGCTCGGGGAAGTTATCAATGACCGCCTATCAGCGCTGATCCAGGATGGAGAAGAAGAGGGTAGGCAGGGAAAGGTTAAAGGGCAGAGGAAGAGGGGAGGAATATTTTTGGAGGAAGGGAATTGGGGGGAAAGAAAGAACAATAACAAAACTCTACCTCCCATGTTTGAAAGGTTTCCTGTTCTCGGTCGGAAACACCGTTCAGGTCTGACTGCTGGAGATCAAACAGGAAGCATTTAAAAGGAATTAAAAAACGGGCATTAAATAATTGTGTTTGAACAGTCAACACGTCTGATTTAACGATGGAAACAGTAACAGTTTCGGTTAACAACTTTTCAACACATTTTTTTTGTGTGACTTTTAAAATGTGTTTTAGTTTGTTCTTCAGTGACATCTGAATGATCTAAACTAAACTCAGAATTATGTATCAGAGCATAACATCTAGACAAATTATCATCTAAATTAACTGGTTTTATTGAAGTCAAAAATATGACTTAACGTCGCTGAATCAGCCTAAATAGATTCATCTCTACCAATAAAACTGATTTTATGGGTTAAATCAGTAGATAGTTTATGAACTAGCAAGAATTAAACCCTAAAACCCTGAAAATTATATTTGAAATACTGAAATCACAACTGCCTTCTCACATCTCATCTTTATATTTTTAATGTATTTATTAAATCAAAACCCTGAAGAGACACGTGACACCATCCCAAATGGAAAATTACAGTTTGACTCCAGAGGAATGTGAAATAGCTTCTCTACCAAAGGAAATCTTTTTAAAACTGTGTTATTTAATTAGAAATGTCTGTATTTACTATTTTTATTTGAAGCAGTGTAGTCAATTACATGTGTTTTGTTTCATGTAGATTTGATTCCATCCTTTCTGTGTAAATCTGTTTTTCTGTTACAAAGTTAACTTTACCAGTTTCCTAGTTTCGTAAATAATTATTACTATAATTATTATACATTTATACTCCAAAAACTTGAAAAGCCTGTCTTTCGTACTGTGAAATCAGAGGTGACATGATGACACCAATGAAATACAATTAGATCTGTACAATTGAATTTAAACACACATTTCTAAATCATTCCCGAGAATTACGTCAGCTGTGATTTTGTTGTTAATTCTCAGAATACTTAACAAAACAGGCACGAGTTTATTAAAGCATTTTAGGAACACCTACACAACTTTCCTCCTCAGAATGAGTTTTCCTATTCTTTGTGTTTTATTGTGTTAACTTGATTATGTTTTCAAACACGTTGTTATTCAATACAAATATAAGGAAAAGAAAAATACAAATATTTTGATCAAAACTTGATTCTTGAATTAGAAGGATTTCTTTTTCCAAAATAATTGCACATACAAAATACATTTTCCACTGACCTTCTTACTTTAAAAAAAACACTTTTACAGTTACGCAACGTAATGTATATATATGTATATATGTTTTCATTAATGTAGAGTGGTAAAATGTTACATTTTCTCTGTGAATATATGCTACTATTAAAAACGAAGCTACAAGCATTACTGTTGAGATGTTTTTAAGTTGCACATCAACCCTTGAACAGCGTGACATTACAACCTGATAACCTTTAAAGAGAATCCTACAGAACAGACCAGAGTGCTTTCAGTCAAAACTTGAGTGTATATGAATTCAAATGATTTATAGAATGCAACATATGACAGCAGAAATTAGATATTAATGGTTTAAAATGTTTATGATTTATTAATGTACAAATTTGGATTTTAAAAAAACTTGTCAAATTAGTTGAAAATCCACTGATAATTTTTTTACTTTGCAGGTGTGATAAAGCAAAGAAGCAAGGTGTATCTCTGGAGTCAGTTATGATTTTAATGGCCAACAGAAAGACAGAGGCAGAACATCCCTTCTAGTTTTCCTCGCAGTCTGTTGAATGCATTGCCCACATCAAACACTTTTAACAGAGTAACCGCACAATCAGATCCCTTCAGATTGGGGGACAGTGAGAGGGAAAGGGGGGGGACGGGCCCTTTCTCACTAAACAATACCATTATTTCAGCTCCCTTGGCCAAGAATGCCACATTTCACAGCCCACTACCCTCCTCCAGATGTCAATCAAAGCTCACTGGTGACTCAAGCGCCACCCAGAACCAGCCCTGCGGTGGCCCGACCCATGTCCCATAATATGTGTATAAAGTCTTAGAAGAGAAAGGTGTATATTTCTCACCTGTTCAATTTTTAGTTAAAATTTACTTTTTTTTTTTAGAGATCTGTGCTTTTTTGTTTTTGTAAAGTTTCAAATAAAAATTTACAAATATTAATTAATACATTTTAAAACAGCCCTGTGCATGTGAATAAGATGTATATGTTTCTCACCTTTTCTAAATAGACAAATGGGGGGGTTAAAAATCTTAGTTTAACAGAATTTGATTTCTGATCACAGTTATAGCTGACATATATGAGCCAATGCATAAATGCATGTTTTCATTTCATTTCATTTTAAATGCTTTTTTTTTTTCTTTTTGTTTCATTTAATGTAAAAAATAGTTAAAAAATCAAATTTTATAATGTTAATCATCAGTGTGCTCACTGGCATGTTTACATCATGTTTTAGTAGAAATCATTCATCAATAATACATAAAACAACTTAATAAAATATTAAATATTAGTTCTATCTGT
The DNA here is from genome assembly GCF_001515625.1 of Sinocyclocheilus rhinocerous. Lineage (NCBI taxonomy): Eukaryota > Metazoa > Chordata > Actinopteri > Cypriniformes > Cyprinidae > Sinocyclocheilus > Sinocyclocheilus rhinocerous. Next base: position 2,479,647 of record NW_015651641.1, read on the forward strand.
ATGAGATGCTTTATTGTGCTTTGACATAGACATCATCTTTCAAATGTTAAAATGAAATGAAACATCTCTGTTCATGTGACTGTTTACATCATATTCACAGAAAATCAAGAGAGTCTGAACTTTCATTTAGTTCACATCTCTGCGTAAAACACCATCAGTGTGCTCACTGGCATGTTTACATCATGTTTTAGTAGAAATCATTCATCAATAATACATAAAACAACTGAATAAAATATTAAATATTAGTTCTATCTGTATGAGATGCTTTATTGTGCTTTGACATAGACATCATCTTTCAAATGTTAAAATGAAATGAAACATCTCTGTTCATGTGACTGTTTACATCATATTCACAGAAAATCAAGAGAGTCTGAACTTTCATTTAGTTCACATCTCTGCGTAAAACACAGCATTTCAAACCCTCCTAAAGTATTGAGTTTTGCATTGAAACGGCTAATAATCAAGAAATACTATAATATAACAAGGAAATGAGAAGTGATTGTCATCATAAATAATTCTAACGCACGCATTTCAGCAGTAGTACCATCCGGGATATGAGCGGACGCCGGTGATGATGGGGATTTTGTGAATGAGACGCACAGTGTGTCGCGTATTTGTTGTTCAATTAAAGTATGCAGCGGCGGTATCAGATTTGCATCCAATCACAGCACGAGTCACAGCGCCGAGGAGCTGAGAATTCAACCAATGGCTGGTCGGACGGCAGAGACTAGCGCAGCAGCGGACCAATCAGCGCCGCGCATGCAAATGAGGCATTTGCTCCGGCTGGATCTGAATGTCAACTAGTCAAAGATGGAGTCTGATGCTGGAAGGCCGTAAGGCCGCGCGTCTTCACATTTGTTCGTTTGTTTCGCAGAGCCGCGCGGTAAGATTTCAACTACGCGCTCTCGCAAACGGAGAGTCTTGATGCATTTACCGTTTGAAAAAGGACCGAAGACGAAGGCGTCCAGGTTTTGCAGCTTTAACTCAACTTTTCCTCTTCTCTCACTTCTCCCTCTGCATTTTTTTTTCTCTGGCGGAGTGTCCCTCCCTTGGTTCGCTGCCATTCATGAATTTGGGGTTCACTATGTGCTCTTCATGCATTTGGGATGATTGAGTGGAAATGGCGGGAGCTGTAGGGCGTAAAGGAGAGTTTGGATGGATGGGACCAATGCACTCGCCTCATTTTCATGCGCATCAGGACCGTGTGCCGTTAAACCCGGGGTACGAGATCTTTTCTGTAACGTTAGTCTGCAGCGTTTATGTGCGCAAGGTTTGCTGTCCACGAAAACAGAGAAGGCGAGATGAATTGCCAGTGTTTAAATGCACGCGCTGATAGTGTGATCAGGTACGATTTACCTTCTTAAACCGTGTGAATTTGAGGTAATGTAAACACAGCACCGTTATTAACTGTACATTCGTTTGTCTGCTGAAGTTTAGTTGGGCTAGTGATGCTTTACATTTAATCCGAATCAAAACAAACATGCGAAAGTGGCGAGTGCGCTAAATTCGACTCAATTCCATTATTAACTCAGTCAGAATGCATCTAATGCGAATGTAAATTATTGTAGAATTCATTAGGTTTAGACCGTAATTCGGAAAGTTTATTATGATTATCAACAAGTCTTTGAAAATGTGAATGTAAATGAAGCAATCTGTTAAAAGTGTTTTCTTACTTCTACAGCTCTCACTAATGTAAATCAACACGTTTAAATGTGTTTTTGTTTTTTAAAAATGGTATATAAAGCCCAATAATTTCGTAGACCTCACAGGATTCCCACTGTCATGGAAAACCAAATACTAGGGCATTTCAAAAGTGATTTTCCAGGCCTGGAAATTTCTGTAGTCAATATAAGTTTTAATTATGCTCAGTTGTAAAAAGCTATTTCAAGGCAAAGGAATACTTAAGTGTTTGTATTTTTTATTTTTTTTAATCCTAATTTGGACTATAAAAGGCTGGAAAAGTCATGGACAAATCATGGTAATTCACTAGGAAAGTGTGGGCACCATGAAGTAAAATTGTCATTGGTGTTTTGTGCATCGCATAAAAAAGCAAAATAACTGCCACTCTGTTTTTTTTCTTCTTGTAAAGTTTGTTTCGATTTGACTTAATCTTACGTCACTGTCAATGTCTCTCTTTCTTTTCTTTTCTTTTTTTAAACACATTCCAGTTGTTTCAGGAATAGTTGTAACCGAGACTGTCAGAAGTCCTGACATGAGAAAGTTAAGTTGGATCAGAGAAACATCCATTTAAAATGTAGCTTTTTATTTAATTGCATTATTAAAACTAAAACAAATTGTTTTCAAGTTCTAAAAATAGTTTTCATTGTAAAGCAGAGAGACGTGGGAAAGATGTGCTTGGTTTTTTTTTTTTTTTTATATTGTGGTTTTAATTTTTATTTTGCCAAGCCTTATTTTTAAATGTATTTAGCGGATATTGCCATCATTTAGTCACCGTTTGTAGACTAATTATTTGGTTGTGAGGAATACTTAGATGAACTGCTCAGAATAAGCTGCTCTTTCCTTTGATGTGCATTAACTATATAAAATCAAATATACATAAGTCTAAATGCAATGCATCTGATCAAATGTAATGAGGGGAAGGATTGTATGGTTATATTGACCATGTTTTGTCCATTGCCCTTTTTCTGTTGTACTACTGGCCAATCAGAAGAGCAGTGCAATATTAAAAGGGCATTGGCTGATAGAACAGAGCCCTCCACCTCCCTCTATTGCCTTCCCTTCTCACCCCTCACCTGCTTTGACATTATTTAACATGCGGAGCCCTGGAAACCTGGAAAACCATGAAAGCTGACAAACTGTACAAATTTACAGCAAACTTTAAACAAACTTGCTTCAAATCAGTTTCAAGAAAGTATTATTTTTGCTTTTATTATTATTATTATTATTATTATTGACTCACAACTTATTGTAAAATGCCCATATATGGCCATATAAAACAAGCAAGCATGTAAATAATAATTGTCAATAATATTTAATTATTTTATTTTATATATAATATATAAATTGCTATTTTTAAATGGGAAATATTTCGAAAAAATAATATGGTAGCACTTTATTTTGCAATGTCCTTATTACACGTAACCTACTAACTAACTAACCCTAACAGTAAATTATGCATAATTACATGCAGTAACCCTAATCCTAACCCTATAGTAAGTGCATGTTGTTAATTAATAATACTCTGTACCTAAATGTATAATTACTCTGTAACAAAGACACCTTAAATGTAGTGTAAACAGTATTATTAATATTGTTGATGTTGTATTAATATTGTTATTGTTTTTAGTTGTTCTGCCTGCATTTTGATTTAACTGTGACTGCTCATTTATATATAAAATTAACGGTGTAAATCATTTTTAAATTAATTATTATTAGTATTATTATTGTATTGTAATAATATTGTTGGTCATACTGTTTAAAGTTATATATATACATTTTAATAAAAATAATGATTTACATAGGCCTTTTGCTATCTATCTATCTATCTATCTATCTATCTATCTATATTGCAAAAGGCCTATGTAAATTATTATTTTTATTGAAAATAATTAGAAAAATATTTATTCGTTTTTTAAATATATATTCTTGCTGATAAGGTGGAAGATGCCAGGTCGAGTTAATATGAGGAGTTGAGGGCAAGCAGTCGGTGGTCAGAGAAGATGGCTGTCCCTCTGTCCACGTGCTGATGTGCTGAGGTGAGCTGCTCTGACGATGTTGCACTACTGTACCATCCATTCTAGCAGTGCAATAGTATTGTCATAGCATTTAGCCTCTGATATGCTCAACGCTCACGGGACCCCTAGGAAACAAGTGGCGGATTGTCCCCTTACGTAGGTTAACCTCCATCTGTAACTGTTGTAACGCATGTGTTTGAGAAATAAAATCAGTTCTTTTTGGACTTGAGTTCTGAGTTCAGGCCTAATTTGTTTCGGCGGCCTTGCCATTTCCCTCAGTTATCGCGTCATCGCGCGAGGCTTCGATTGGAGCTAAAGGGCTGAATAAAGGTGCACGGGTCGGACCCTCCCTTGTCGCAGGTTAGCAGGGGGAAGGGAATGTTTTCAGTGGAATGTAGGGAGGCAAGTCCAGGGGTGGGGGATGGTCAGGAGAGGGGCCCAGGACTGCTAAACGTGTCTCTCGGCAGCATTGCTGAGACAGTCCATAACATAACTGCGTGAATCAACCCTATAGGCTCTGAATCATCGGGCCTATATAAGCGGGGCGAGTCGCTACACAAGGTGTCTGTACTTGCCCCATATCTATACGAATATGCTGTTGTTGACTTTGTGAAGTTGAAGAAGCATAGGTTACTCTATTATCATAACTTCACAAGAAACTCTACATGTGAAGGCTGTAAATGTGTCGTAATCAGCTCTTTAGTGATAAAAAAGTGTCTGCGATGAAATTTTGTTTATCAAAGTCGGTTTTACACCAAAGCAGTAGCGTAAATTTAGGAATACGCCTGGGGTTAAATCTCAGCCCTGTTTATCCATTGAGGTGGGAAACTCTGGAGCACCTCAACCACTTCAGTAATGACTGTGACTTGTCGGGGCACGTTTGCAAAGGTTGCTGGGAAATAGTGGAATGTGAGGAATGGGTGATGATATGTGTCTGTGGCGCTATCATACGGGACACATCATCACTCTTCAAAATAAAACTTCCTAAAGGGGTTTTCAGATGGTTGAAGAGCCATTTTTGCTTTCAAGAACCTTTCAGTGAACAGTTTTTAAAAGAACCATTTTATAACTCGATGTGAAGAACGTTTTAATAATTGAAAGAACATTTTTCCATTATATCACTCTTAAAAAATAAAGTTTCGAAAAGGGGTTTTTGCAACAATGCCATAGAAGAACCATTTTTAGTTCCCTAAAGAACCTTTCAGTGAATAGTTCTTAAAAGAATCATTCTCTTCTTGGTGTGAAGAACATTTAAAAAATCTAAAGAACCTTTTTCCACTTTAAAGAACTTTTTGTCGGGAAGGTTACATGCATGTTAAAGGTTCTTCGTGGAACCATCAATGTGGCAGTAAAGAACCTTCATTTTTTTTAAAGAATTGTTTGTAGAATGGAAAGATTCCATGGATGTTGAAGGTTCCTCATGGACATAAGCATTCTTAAAAATAAAGGTTCTAAAAAGGAAATCTGTGGTTTCATGAAGAACCTTTAACATTAAGAATCTTTCCATTCTACAAACGGTTCTTTTAAAAATAAAAGAAAATAAAGTTTCTTTATTGACATCTGTGGTTTCATGAAGAACCTTCATGGAATATTTCCATTGGACAAAATGTTTTGTTTTGTTTTTATAATGGAAAAGGGTTCCTTAGATTGATAAAATGTTCTACACGCTAAGAAAAAATGACTTCTTTTAAGAACCAAAACTCTGTGGAATCACTGCGAAGACCCCCTTTCGTACGAGTGAAAAACTTGAATTTTTTTAAAGATTGCAGCATGCTTTCACTTCTCATAAACAGATTGCTCAATAATCAGCTCATCTGTATACTTTAATCTAATGTCACAACTGCTTTTTTGATTATGGAGAAAAAAACAAAACAAATGTGCGAGTGTGTTTGGTTTTAATATCAGTTACACCTTGTTTTGGCTTGATGGTTGAACTGTTAGACATGATGCAACAAGTTGATTACCACTGAATTGCACTCCAGTGTTTCATTTGAAGGTCACTCAAAAAGGGTCAAAGACCACTTGAGTTAAACATTTAAAAGTGTTATTAAAGCTTTGACTCAAATCGTCTTATAAGCCTCAGGATTGTCAAGCTGCCAGAATGGGTATGAAGGAGGTCTGGTGTCTTAAAACCACTGCATTGTTATTTGTGATGCAGAAACTGAATTTTAGCTGGATCTGTTTAAAATTGAGTCTGTGTGATACTAGACCCAGTTAAAGTCAAAGGGCAATCAATCCATACTAAGGGTTTAGCACAGGAATTACCAGACTTCACCCTCAACACATTGGAATACATAAAAAAAAAAAAACCTGTTTAATTCGTCATTATCACTGATCAAAACCTTCAGTGTCAAATATTCTGTTGGAGAACCTAATTGTTTTCATTAGACACTTTCCAAGAATATGGTAGGCTACAAAATAGGGTCAGAATTTTTATATATTTTTTTTTATCAAGTGTAAATGTTGATTATTAAACTTAAGTTTTCTTACAATAAACATTTTTATTTGGTCTGTTAAATGTTGGTTTGTAGGTAATGTCGAACTTGTGCTCCCATAATTTAAAGAAAAATATTAGTTTTATCATTTTTCTTTTGAATGGTTTTGCTTGACAAATGCAGTCAACACTACAGTTTGAGGAAATCAGACATTTACTTCATGGCATGCTATGTAATGTTACTTCATTAGGAATGTTTTTCCATAATAGAAGTAAAATCATGCAGTAACAGGCTTGAATGCTCAATTGATTTGTTTTTTAGAAGATATAGGCTAGATTTTTTTTAATAATTAAAAGATTGTACTGTAATGAATTCATAGTCAAAATGATGTTTGTTTTATGATGTTAGTGTTAGATTCAGTCATGAAGGTCAAGACGGGCCAAAATCACCATTTGAATGGACCGCTATAGGTTAAAGTTAAGCAATAATAGTTTAAAATAGTTCTCACAACAAAATCACGATCTGTGTTGCTCTAAATGCCTCACGTGCTGTGTTCGTGGAAAGGGTTTAAGTGTGATTCACACACAGGCCTCTGTGAATTTAAACTCTTCGTTTTGAATGTAAATAACACGCTATTCTTTGAGTTATATCGTAATTAATAACGCTTGATTTACACAGTAGGAGCAACCTGTTTCCATACCTTTACATTTATGATTATCATTGTAGGTATCGATATCTGTAGTAATAAATGTTAATTTGGTAATTAATAATTTATAATGTTTATACTGTTCGCCATTATCGCTCCTCTCAGGTTAAATTGGTCGAAGCAACGGAAATGAAGACAAATTAGCGCGAGATCTGCATGAAGAGAGTAGCGGCTTATTAAAAACGAGCTGTTTACCCTTTTATACAAAGTCAAAGTCAGTCATGATTTTCTAATTATGTTCTAACAGTAGCTGATTATGGTGAAAGGAAAGGTCTTCATTGTCAGGTCGTGCGCACACTAGTCTTTGCCGCCATCTTACGGACAGCATAACGTACAGAGATTTTCCTGAAGATGTCCGTTTGTTGATTAGTTTACACGCCATAGATTACATTTTTTTTTTACTTGCGTATTTAATCACCGAATTTGTCGATTTAATACAGTTCCTTATCTTCAAATACCGTTGATAAGTTGCAGGAACCGACTCTAGTTTAACTCATTACAACAGGAAATTAACTTTTACACGTGTCTTAATAATATTCATGAGTTCAATCAAATTAGAAATAAATGACAACAGCGTCTAAAATATGGTGCTTTAATATTTTTTTCAGTATGCTTATGAAAAATAGCTTGTAAATGCACAAATATAGGCTTATTAAATCATAGAAACATTTTTAAAGTTACTTTCTACTCAATTATATGTCAATCCCTGCATTATTGTATGGGATTCTGTCACATGGGAGGAGATATTATAAACATATGCAAATAAACATTTGACTTCAAAAATCCTGCAATCCAGTTCTTCAGTTTCCATGCATTCATGACTGACGGACAAAAGACTGAGTTACATTCTATCAAAGGTCTTAAATTAAATACACTGAATATAAAAGTTTAATAAAATGGTTAAATAAAGATTTTACACTTGCTTTACAAATAACAACACAAAAGCTGTTAACTTAAAGAACTTGGCAAATTCCTTTTAATCACAATTACCTGCCAGAAGTGGAATCATACTCAAGTTAAAACTAATACTGCAACTCAGCCACATAAATACACAGTTTTAAGGCAGGATTGGAAAATGTTAAAGTGAAACGTATATGCACACTTGATAAAAAGCTCATATTTAGAGCAGTAAAAAAAAGGAAAGAACTCAGTCCTCATGTCTCTGTGGAGGTAGGTGGGTTATTTTGGGCACAATTATCTTCTTGTCCACAGTCACCGTCTTCACACTCACATTGCCGCTGTGTGGGAAAGATGTAATGATGTAAATCACTTTAATATTTAGAAAAGGAAAATAAAACCTCAATTTAAAACAGAAAACACGGGAGGACAATATTGTAACACTTGATGTTTGGGTGTAATGCATTTTAGGAATACAACAAAATTACGTCAAAATATATAACAGAATTATGAGAATGAAAAATGAAGTGATTGTGCCGTTCAAACCTTGATGCTGGTGGTTTTGAGCACGTGCTCTGACAGCTCTGTGATCTGCTCTTTAGTCTGAGACTCCACAGCGGCCTCATGTGGCAGCTGCAACATTCAGTCAAAATAAAGACATAAAACACCAGCACCTGTTTCATGATATTTACTGATACTTGCATTTGAAATAATAATATAAAAATATTATTAAATATGAATATTTATAATTAATAAGACAAAACAATAATATTCCAATATCGTTAGGCAGGACAGGCTTACCAGGACAAGAGGGGCTCTGAAGAGGTAGCTGAAGGGGTAGTTTAGGAGGTTGAGGCAGGAGGTAGAGTATATATCCGCATAGCGCAGTAACTGACAGGCAAAGAGGGTTTTGGTGGAACCACAGCGTAAAAGACTGCCCATTTTCCCATAGCACAGATCCATGCCATACGTCACCATCTGAAACCCAAATGAACAACTTTATTATAACAGTTCCAGTACTTTGGTATAAACAAAATTCTGGATATTTTGCATGAAGAGCAAGAAGTTATGGTGCGTTCAAGTCATGTCGGATAGATCGTATTTACAAGTTGAACGCACATGAACGCCACCACAAAGTCGTTGTTACGAGTGGGAAACTCAAAATTTTCTTTAAGCCCCGAGTTTCCGAGTTGGGGGTGTGTCAATTAGAAACATGGCGGAATCGATGGATGCAACGTCTGTAGTTGACGGTATGAACGCAGCATTCGATGGGAAAACATCAGAGTAAAGTACGAGATGATCCTCAGAGCTCACCTTTATCCTGTTCTGAATTGCACTAATATCTGGGCACTCTTGACTTCCACTGTCCAAATGCCTGATGGATAGAATGAGAGGTCAGATGAAAAGTTCATTCGATGTTGATGTTTGTTTGTGTGCGTTTCAGGTTTTGCCGTCCAGAAAAAAAGTTCATAAAGAGACAAAATAATGTCTTGAATTATAACATAAAAGCCGATATAATATAATCTAACACATTTTCTATAATAAAAAGAAAAATCGAATTAATGTCAACTAAGAACAGCCCTCTTTGCGCCATCTATCGATCATGTCAAGTATTGCACCTATGTGAGACGAAATCATACTCACTGATACAATTCTGCAAGGAAGATGTCAAGATGTTTTAACTCCTCAAACATACCTATAAAAAAAAAAAACAGTATTTTCAGCCATTCTTTATAAAAAAAAAACAACAACTAAATATTAAAGGTATTTTATTAGACACACTCACTGGCTTTGTCAGCCCACACGTGCAGCTCTTTCACAAGCTCAGGAACCACCAGGAAAGTCTTCCAGCCTTGACGTTTCTTTGACTTGAGGATATCGCCAAAGATGTGATCCCCCACATAGAGGATGTCTTTCCCCCTAACATCCAGCAAATCACAGACAATGTCAGAAGATCCTACGAAAGGGGTTGAATAAGGATAACTGACATAAGCCAAAGGAGTGCATTCGTGCAAGCATAGCAAACAGATCCTGATGAGAAGAACATCTGAGTACCTCCAGAATACACTGTCCCATGCTGAAGGATTCCGGTGTATGTGCCGATACGCAGCTTCCCAGTGTCCTACAAAAGAAGAATGATGAGATTTAAGTGCAATCCGCACTTAGATGTTTGCTGATATTTCACTAAACTCAAAGTGACTCAATGTTAAAGAAGCAACATAGCTTACAATGTTACTAATATACTACCGCTCAGCGTTTGGGGTTGTTGGTTTGTTTGTTTTTCTGAACCAAGGCTGCATTTATTTGATCAAACATGCAGTAATATTGTTAAATATTATTTTAATTGAAAATAACAGTTTCCTATTTGAATATATTTTAACATGTCATTTATTTCTGTGATGCAAAGCTGAATTTTCAGCAGCCATTACCTGATTCTTTGATTAATAGAAAGTAAAAAAAAAAACAGCATTCATTTAAAATAAAAATCTTTTGTAACATTATAAATGTTTTGACTGTCACTTTTGAACAATTTAATGCCTCCTTGCAGAATATTTAAGAAATATATATATTTTTTAAATTGTACTTATCTCAAACTTTTGAATGGTAATGTGTCACAAAAAATAATCCACAAAAATATTAAGCAGCAAAAATCATGAAATGTCTAGGTTTTATGTCACCCCATAAAGCATAGAGATTTTTATTATTTTATAATAAAATAACATTTTATAATATAATAATTTATATCATTTTAGACCATTTGTATGACATATTAACTATATCATCTTTTCTTGGACACAATTGTATTATAATCAGCATATTTAAAGGTAATAATATTTTTTACGTAATGGAAGGATTTATGTTACTGAGAACAAAACTTTTCAATTCACTGCAAAGAGAAATGGGGGGGAATGCACTTTACCCAAAGTGTAATGTTTGCATTTGTAGTGTATTTGTAATGTTTCTAAATGTTTTCTTTTTTCTGGTTTTGGGGTAAAATAGGGTCTTGACAGGCTTCAGATTCACCCATATTCTCATTGTTATGAATGAAATAATCAGGTATAATAGTTTTTACTCCCCCTTTTTGCCTGAATAAATGCTTTATTTAAAAGAGTGCAAAGCTTTTTCTGTGTGTTTGTAGCAGTGCACACAACATTAATAACTCACCGTGTCTACCTGTCGTAACACTGTCCCCCCTGCAAAGAACAAGGGCTTCTTCGTGTCCACCACCACCAGATCAAAGTATGAGCGCCACAGTTTCTTGGGGTTCTAGACAACGGGAGTCATTTCAGAATCGGAATATCTTTATGTGTGCGATCAAGAACAGTCACAAGCCATTTCTCAGAGTAAACATGATCATGCTGCTTACCTTAGAGCCAGACGGAAAATCCAGTAAGTATTTCATAATTGCCTAATTTGAGAAAAGATGTAATGCAGTGTGATTAAAAAGGAATTATGAATATTAATGATAGCGTGCAATGATATGCAGCCTGTCAGTGGCAGTTTAAATTATTTCTAGGGGGCCGGCGCTCTTCTTACCTCGGTGTAATTGAAGTCGCTGTTGGTGGCCAGGAACACTTTGGCGACCTCCTTGATGCGGCTCAGTAACACAGGAAGATGAGGCTAGACAAAATGATACATATATGAATGAGTCTTTTGGCACATACAAATACCTCTAAGGGTGAGTAATTCATATGCTAATTTTCATTTTTGGGTGAACTAACCCTTTAAGTGGTCTAAAAGTATTTATATGTATTTATATCGTCTGTGGAAGGTGTAGGACCATAAAATGTTCATCCAATCATATTGAAGATTACCATAGGCTGTCCTACCTGCCTGTCATTGTATGTATTTGCATACCTCCGCACACCCTGTTCATTCAGAGATGATGGGTGATCAGCGCTGTCCATTACACTATTGCAGGCCGAGCAAGAATGGAAGGCGTTACTATTGTAATATTATGCGCGGTGAATGAGACATGAGCTAATCTGACAGCGTTTGCATTCAACCCTCCACCAACGCCGTCTCTCATCTGCCTGTGAGCGAGGAGGCGTGGCTTTGGAGAGTGATTTGCAAGGAGGGTGGGATCTTATGCTTTCAAAGCTAGCTTGCTATTGCTACAGCCTCTCCGAAATCACCTACCCTTCAAGTCATATTTTAATTTGAAGTAAATTCTTTCACGAGAGGGTGAACAAGTAGCATAGGTTACCGTGTCGTGAAGGTAATCCATGGCATCCCTAATGTCCTGAAACATGCTTCTGTGTGACATGAACAAGTCGCCGTGTTTGAACCCTTTCAAGCAACTGAATGGGAGAGAAAGAGTGAGTGAGATTTTGGACACCTATTGGGCGTATTTTAAGTTTACAAAAAATAAACCCAACAGGGATAGCAGTTAAGGCCTCTAAATTATCAACATGATCAACATTTTGCTGAAAAACGGTTGCACACAGTCTACTACAGTACATGCCTTCTATAATCTTCTATAATCAAGTAAAAGGTCTTTTAGTTTAAAATACTCCCACCTTCAGGTCGTGGTTCACGTCTTTCTGCTGTGAAATTTTTAATGATTTTTATAAAGTAAGTGTAAGAATAATTCTTATATTGCTAGTAATATTTCAAGATCAGCATTTACTGGATTGAAGCAACTTAAGTTTCCTTGATTATCCATACATCACTTTTCAGAAAAATCATGTTCAAATGTATCAAATATGATCATCAGGCTTTTGAGGAACGTTTATTCATTCATCTCTCAATTATCGTTTTGCTTTGCATTGTTTTGTCCTACAATAAAACCTACAGAGCTTTGATCATAAAACTAAGCAATTAAATATCATCTTACTAATACATATTATTGGGATAAACAGAATGAAAACTGATATTTATAAGTACTTTATGTAAGCAGTCTGCTATACTGTCATAAAGATGTGATTTACATTACAAGCTATTAGAATTTAATCATACATTTTGGCCATATAAATAACAACATCTGCACCAAATTGCATATTTTTGCTCAGTTTGTGCCTCTGAATATTACTGTGTTTTTTCCTTAAAAAAAGCTGTTCCATTTAATATATATATATATATATAATGACTATTTTTTCATATGTCAGGCTTTACAGGGTTAATAAGATATTATTTTATATTTAATAATTTGTCATATTTATTTTAATAATTTTTGGCTTGCTAGGGCTTTGTTATCTGGTTGCTGATGTGCTCTGGGTTTTAACATGTGCCGTGTGAACGATCTGAAATCATAAAGGTTTATTGATATCCCTAGCTGTAAGCATAAGCAAGATTAATAGTGATGCTTACTTTAGCAAACATTGCTAATTATGAATATCACTCGCTGTCTGATAGACAGTAAAGGAGTTTAATTGCTGTAAACTCTTGCAATTAAAGAATAATTCACTCACTTTTTGTATCTGCTGCTTTTGGTGAAAAAGTCAACCAGGCACGCATACAGATACGTCTCTGAGAACAGGAGAGGGACAAATCATGTTAACAGAATCAATTATCCTTTCACTCGACCATGTAAATGTGTCACTGTCATTGAACCTGGAAGGTTGAAAAGCGTGTTGAGGACGTAAAAGCGGTTCGTGTCGTCCCTCTGGATGAACTTGTTTGGATAATACTCATCGACCTGTCCGCTGCAAACAGACACACATTTTAATGAGAATAACAGCAGGTATATCAGCTTCCTGACACACCATATACAGCATATAAAAGCATTTGAAACGCATTGGAAAGCTGGTGACAGAGCAGTAACAGTCTGCCACTGAGCTGCCCAGATAATACTGTATGTCACAGCAGCCAGTGCTGAGAGAGCTCTAACAACTACTATTCTCAAAAAACTGATCCCTTGCTAAATAAAACTGTGCCTACAATACCCCACGACGTGTGGCGTCTGATGAAACACCATTTATTATGCTGTCTTATACACGAGGACACTCCCGATGCTGATCCATGCTCTGTTTGTCCTCAAGTTTGAGAATAATAATAAAAATGCCACTACTGTTCTTAAATCTGTGTGAATATGAACGTGTAAATCTGGTGGTGTGTGTTTTAAAAGGAGAGCCAGGACTTGGTCAATGGTCCAGTTACGCCTGTCCTCAACCTCTTTCATCAGTCTCAGAAAGCCATACTAAGAAATCAACAGCAAAATCTACACTCCACAATGCTATTCTATGGCAGGTGTGAGGTGTTAGATATAAATACACTACTAATATGAGTCCATCATCTGTGTTAGAGCTAAATAGAGTGGTTGGGTCTATTTTCTACAAAAAGACTATAAAATAGGGGTTAAAACCTTTTCTTCTTAACCCTGATGTTCATCCACCTCAGGAGGTCAAATTAAATGTTTTATGATGTATAAGATATAAATATTTTATTATATATACACTACCGTTTAACAGTTTGAGTGTGTACCTTTTTTATGTTTTTGAAAGTGTCTTTGCTCACCAAAGCTGCATTTCAAAAATACAGTAAAAACATTAATATTGTGAAATATTATTATAGTTTAAAATATCTAGTTTCTATTTGAATATATTTTAAAATAGAATTTATTCTTGTGATGCAAAGCTGAATTTTCAGCATCGTTACTCCCGTCTTCAGTGTCACATGATCCTTCAGAAATCATAATAATATGCTGATTTGCATTTCTTATTATTATCAATGTTGAAAACAGTTGTGCTGTGATTCAGATATTACATTTAGGCTAAGTATTGCTATAATAATTGCAATAATGAGAACTTCAATGCATTAAATTGCGATATTAAAGACTGAATGCCTCGCTCTGCTGTGCTAGTGTTTCTACACAGCGCTTGACCTCGCCGTTCCCTCACATTGGGTTTATTGGCTTTCAGCCTGGCTCTCTTTAATGTTTTGTCCCACGCAGCACTCTACTTTGTTGAAATCTTCTGGTGTCAGTGAAAGGTCGAGGGGGCATTTGTGAGAAAACTCTCACTCAATACACCACTGACCCGCGCCACAATGAACCATCTCACTCACCCTCTCAGGTACTCAAAGCCGTGAGTGCATACCAGGATGTTTCCATTGGAGTCTATTTTCAACAGGTTCCCATACGTGGTATCGTACACCAGACCTCTGGAGAGAAGAGGAGAAAGAGAGAGAACGCTTGAAAGAACCAGAGTCTGTAAGCATTCAGACAAGTGAATAATTTATAGCAAAATATGGCCCTCTTAGGAGTTAACACAAGAGTACAAGAGTTCCCTCAGCAGTATCATTGAGCAGAGAGTTTAACTGTCTGCGTTTGCTATTCAGTCTGCTTTAATAATGACCTCAAGCGACCTTCTGCTTTATGAGACCCTTGAGACTGGTGTAACGCAGGACGTTTCTATTTGTATGGTTGCCCACAAAGTCTCTCATAAATGGTTTATAATAGGCTCAAAAGTGACTACAAACTGACTGGTTTCCACATGAAAATGAAGTGGGCTTAAGGTCCATTTATACTCATACGGTCTTATACTAAAGAAATAAGTTCATATTGGAATTATGTGATGATGTGTACTACTGTTCAAAAGTTTTTTTATTTTTTTATTAATACTTTTATTCAGCAAGGATGCTATAATTGATCAAACGTGACAGTAAAGACTTTTACATTGTTACAAAAGATTTCTATTTCAAATAATTGTTGTTCTTTTGACCTTTCTATTCATCAAAGAACCCTGAAAAAGTAGGATAATAAAATTGTATCACATTTTCCACAAAAAAATATTTAGCATTTTAAAACATATTCAAATAAATAACTGTTATGTTAAATTATATTAATAATATTTCACAATATATTTTTCACAATTCATTATTTCATTTTCATTTGCTGTATTTTTGATTAAATTAATGCTGCCTTGAGCATAGTAGACTTCTTTTAAATACATAAAAAAAATCTTACAGACCCCAAACTTTTGAACAGCATTGTATCATGTAAATGTGTTAACTTAATTGTGTAATTAATCATTTTGATTGATATGAGACCTATGCAGTTCAAGGACAAGACAAAAGATAGAAACTTTTGTCCAAATAATAAAGTCAACATAAATGAAAACTAATCCTTTGACTTCTTAATACACATTTCTGGTCTTATCATGCACAGTTCCTAACTGCACATTATTCTATATTAAAAATCCTTGCGTTCATAGTTTTATCAAAATTTAATAACTTTCTCCATTTCTAATACAACATTCATTCACAAATCCCTCTTACTTTTCAATCCCTCCCTTCCTGCTACACGTGCTTCTTTTTCAAAAATTCTATCAATTTCAGATGGAAGTGACTGGATTTTGAGTTATGAATGGCATTTTGCATTGACTTAAAAGCAAATGAACATGCAGTCCTGTCACTGGAGCGGTACCCTAAGCCTGGTTCATCAATTCCAGTCCTGGGGACCCCCTGCTCTGCACATTTTGCATGTCTCCCTTATTTAACACACCTTAATCAGATTATCAGCTCGTAAGGAGAGAGATACATGAACTGAACTGAGTGTGTCAGATAAGAGAGACATTCAAAATGTGCAGAGCAGAGGGTCCCCAGGACTGGAATTGAGGTACAAAAGCTAAAAATCTTTGTACCATATTTACCCCTAAATAGTACATATACCTTAAAGGTACATATAAGTACTTTAAAGGGGACATCATCAGATTGGTATGATTCTTTAGAGTCTTCATGAAATGTCTGCAACATATTTGGTTGTATAAAACAACACCCTTTTTACCTTGTCAAAAACAGCTCTGTTCACAGCGACCATGTGTCTTTAAATGCTAATGAGCTCTGCTCACCCCACCCCTCTCTTCTGCATTTTTGTGTATTCAGTGGCTCTGATGTTGGGAGAAAATGAAGACTCTTATGTTCACTTTTACATCCATCTACAAAACACCTGCATTGCTTACGAGACATTGTTGTCGCTACCGCTGCTCGAGCGCGGAGAAAATGGTGGACAGCATACAACTGGCTGAGGGCGGAGATATGCTAATACGGGACAGTCCGTCAGCGGTCGTGGGCGGGGCCTGAGCATTATGATGTCATACTGCTCAGAAAATCAAAACGGCTTGATAATTGAGACCGTTTAGTTTTTTTTGTGGATTAAAAAAAAACTGAGTGAATGGATTTTTATCATTGTAGGGTGGTTGTGTCAACACACTGTTAAGACACATTATATGCAGACACCGTGTAAAAGTGAATTTTGCATCCGATGTCCCCTTTAAAAGTACATAGTAACTAAAGTATACCTAGTTCTTTTGAAAGGGTACCACAGTTTTGTACCTTTTTTTTCTGAAGGACTAAAAGATTCCCATGAGCTACATTTTGGAATTTTATTGCATTCTATACTGTTGTTACTATACTGTTTTTACTGTTTAAGTCGTTTAAATTTTGCCTGTTGTGAATCACCATTCCCATTGAAATCAACAGAACAGTTTTTTTGTGGCGCAATGTTCCTCAAAAATGAAAATTGTGTCATGATTTACTCACCCTCCACATGTTTCAAACCTGTATGAGTTTCTTTCTTCTGTTGAACACAAAAGAAGATATTTTGAAGAATGTTTGTAGCCAAACAGTTGATGGTAGCCATTGACTTCCATACTATTTTCTTTCCATACTATGAAAGTCAACGGCTACCGGCAACTGATATTTTCTTTATCTCTATTTTCTTCTGCTTTCTCTTTTCTTTTCTTTTTCTCTTTCCTCTTCTTCTCTATATTTTATTACTATATTGTTATTATTATTATTATTTGTCTATTCTCTTTATTATTAGTGTTTTATTATCTTCAATTATATGTATGTCTGTACTTTCTGTACTGGAAGCTCCTGACACCAAGACGAATTCCTTGTGTGTGTAAACACACTTGGCTATAAAGCTCTTACTGATTCTGAACTGTATGATTACCAACATTCTTTAGAATATCTTCTTTTGTGCTCAACAAAAGAAAGAAACTCACAGGTTTGAAACAAGTGGAGGGTGAGTAATTCATGACACAATTTTCATTTTTGGGTGAACGATCCCTTTAACCAGAATATGGATAATAAGAAATGATGTGCATGTAAACATAGTCAACGTTCTGCTTGCGCCGACACACAGCAAGCCTCAAAAGCCTTTACTATGAGCTCACTGACCTGATATAGCCTAATCCAGACCCATTAAGGGAGCAACACTTACCGCGTGGGGAAGGTGGGGTCGTACATATAGCCCAGCAGCTCGTGTGGATATCCCATTGACACCAGCCTGTCCCTGAGCAGCTCAAAGCCCAGACTCTCATACTCTGGAGACTTATACACTGTTGAAAACCAGAGAGTCGATGTGAACGAAGCACTTCACACATAGTCTGACAGCTTGTCCCAAAGGCGCTATAAACGCTCTCACCTGCCAGAGTGTAATCCATGTCGAAGCCATAGCACTTGATGTTTTCAAGCGTCAAACTCCGGTTCACAAACACCCTGAAGGGAAAGACAGGAGGTTATTTCCTTTACTTTGATGGGTAGGTCAACACTACCTTTCTCACAGTTATCGATTTGCTTTTATCCACAGTAACCTACACTGCATTCTAGTTATAATCAAACCCACAACCTCAGTGTTGTTTAGGCCGTGGCAATATCAGCTTATCTACAAGAACACATTATACCGCCAAAAGTAGTCATTTACAAAGTGTTTGCATTCAAACATGTGCAGTGCTTATCACATGTCACTATGTATCATGTCAGCACAGTTTAGGTCTGTTCTTATCAGGTCCCTCACATATGACATCAGTCCAGCTGGTGTGAGGTAACTGCCGCTTAAAAGACGTAAAGACGTAGAGTGAAGGAACAGCCAACTGGCACACTCTCTTCTTGGCAGTTTTTCTATGTAAGCCAGTCATGTTTTTATATTTAGGGTGGAAAGTACTCACTAAGAAATCTAAAAATAGACAATGCAGTTTGATTAAATCAAATGATATTTTAAATGTTACAAGCTCAACAGTCAATTAATATTGAATATGAGAAAGAAAGCTTGAAATGCTTATATGAGCAAAAAAAAAAAAAGATATGTGAATAGAACAGAATTTCTCCAAATTTTTCCCAACTGCTCAAACACAGTTGTCTGAACAAATTTGTTGTGTTGTGAAATTAAGACACTTTTGGTTTATCACGTTTTATGTTGTTGATTGTCACCATTGAGGGTTGTGTATCAAATATTAAGATCTATGTAAGATTCTAACAAGAAAGCATAGTTCATTTGACATATTAAGTGTCTGCCATGTTGAAATACATATAAAGCATACATACATATATCTAACACAAGCGTTCTCTATTCTTTTTCTATTCTATCTACTTGTTTTCTTTTTATTTATTGTAAAAACAACTTCCTACATGTACTGCGTTAGACTAACTGGGACTTGTCACAGCACTTACATATTGTTGCTCTTTTGTTGGTTTGATTGCTTCTGTTGTCCTCATTTGTAAATCGCTTTGGATAAAAGCATCTGCGAAATGACTAAATGTAAATGTGTGTGCGTGTATACACACACAGATATATATATATATATATATATATATATATATAACACAGTAACCTACACTGCATTCTAGTTATAATCAAACCCACAACCTCAGTGTTGTTTAGGCCGTGGCAATATCAGCTTATCTACAAGAACACATTATACCGCCAAAAGTAGTCATTTACAAAGTGTTTGCATTCAAACATGTGCAGTGCTTATCACATGTCACTATGTATCATGTCAGCACAGTTTAGGTCTGTTCTTATCAGGTCCCTCACATATGACATCAGTCCAGCTGGTGTGAGGTAACTGCCGCTTAAAAGACGTAAAGACGTAGAGTGAAGGAACAGCCAACTGGCACACTCTCTTCTTGGCAGTTTTTCTATGTAAGCCAGTCATGTTTTTATATTTAGGGTGGAAAGTACTCACTAAGAAATCTAAAAATAGACAATGCAGTTTGATTAAATCAAATGATATTTTAAATGTTACAAGCTCAACAGTCAATTAATATTGAATATGAGAAAGAAAGCTTGAAATGCTTATATGAGCAAAAAAAAAATAAGATATGTGAATAGAACAGAATTTCTCCAAATTTTTCCCAACTGCTCAAACACAGTTGTCTGAACAAATTTGTTGTGTTGTGAAATTAAGACACTTTTGGTTTATCACGTTTTATGTTGTTGATTGTCACCATTGAGGGTTGTGTATCAAATATTAAGATCTATGTAAGATTCTAACAAGAAAGCATAGTTCATTTGACATATTAAGTGTCTGCCATGTTGAAATACATATAAAGCATACATACATATATCTAACACAAGCGTTCTCTATTCTTTTTCTATTCTATCTACTTGTTTTCTTTTTATTTATTGTAAAAACAACTTCCTACATGTACTGCGTTAGACTAACTGGGACTTGTCACAGCACTTACATATTGTTGCTCTTTTGTTGGTTTGATTGCTTCTGTTGTCCTCATTTGTAAATCGCTTTGGATAAAAGCATCTGCGAAATGACTAAATGTAAATGTGTGTGCGTGTATACACACACAGATATATATATATATATATATATATATATATATATAAAACAAACAATTTATATCTCAAATCTCAATATTTATATCTCTAAATGATACAATTTGAAATTTGTTGAAAAAGCAAATAGTTGCTTGATGACTATTGTTTTTATTCTCAACAATTAGTTTTTTATGTCGAGTCTCAGTGACTCACTCGGGTTCAGCTGAAGATGTAAAAGAGGTTGTGTCATTAGTCATGTGTTTGCTATGTCATATACAACTTTCTTGTCAGTTTTTTTTTCACGTTTGTTGACAAACATGAATTCCTAAAGGGATAGATCATCCTAAAATGAACATTCCGTTTACTCATCCTTTTGTGTTCCACAGAAAAAATAATGTCATACGGAGTAAAAATAATAATAATTTTAGGTATTAACTATTCCTTGAAGTCTATGTCCAAAACCTTGATGATGACAAAAAGTGAATTATCTGAAATAGATGTGACTGCTCATCTATGACTAACTATTCAAAGAGAACAGAAACAATCAGTCTTTAATCTTTAAATAGATAAGAGTAATCAAACAAACAGGACCAGCTAACTCAATGAATGAGTACATGAATTAATTAATGAATAAATAAGTAAACAAATAATACTTACTTAAAGAATACTAATCTTACGGTGTCCTTCTTATATGTTACATGTACCTACTATAAGAGTAACTGTAAATTACAATTACAATCAACCAACCCTAAACCAAACCCTGTAGTATGTACATATTACTCAGTAGTAATAGTAATGTAATTACACTGTAACACCTTTAAAAAAAAATCTTTAAAATTAAATTAGCAGTTATTGTTTTAAGAAAGATTTATGGTGTTATTGTTTGAAAGAGGTACGTTTCGTTTAGATATTATCTGGGGCATTCGTCCAAAGTGTGTGATGCTGTAAGTCAATCTATATCCATTAAAGCAAGAAGCCCAAAGTCTGTCAGTGGAGCTAAAGTATATTATCATCTTATTAAAACAAACAAATACTAAGAGCTGTGACTCGGCGGTTGGTTTAACGCTGCTGTTTGCACCTGGATGAATGTGTAAAAGTACCTGTTCTTACCTCTGAATGATTTCTCTTTTGGCGGCGCGCGGCTCCATCGCGAGAGTGCGGTCTGCTCCACAAATCTCTCGCTATTATTATAACCAGCAGTGTGAAGCTGTCACGAAACTCCTCTTTGAGACTCCTCTTTAAATTGTACCATGATGCTGACATCACCAGTGTACGTTTTCCTTGGGTTTGGCATGTAAACAGGAGCCCTATGTGCGTAATTTGGGCGTATGTGGGATGCACGCGAACACGAGTGAAGTTTGGCTGCTGCGCGCGGCTCGAGCAGTAGATTGTGTTATCAGAGCGCCGCACGCGCAAAGCTCACGTTCAGCGTCCAAACACTTGGCAATCAATACCGCCGGGCTCACCACAGTCATGAGCATTTACAATTAACCTCGCATCAATATTTCATTTAGCGCAGCCTTCCTCCCTTCATTCACATTCAGGAGAAGAGAGTACGTTCCTTACGCCGGGGCAAGTTGTCACAGTGGCTATACCTCAGTAACCAGTCGGGGCAAAAGTTGTCACGTGAGTTTTAAATGTTGCAAATGTGTACATTTTATTATTATGATTATGATGATTATAATCAATTATTATAATTATCATTTTTTTCCCGGTTTCTTCATAGTTTTACTGATTAAATGTTGAAAAGACCAAATAGTTCAAATAGTTCACTCCAAAATGAAAATTTTAGTAGTGATATTTTATTATTATATATTATTATTATACTATTTATAAATATTTTGAATCAGCTTTCATTTTATTATTATTATTTATAATTTTCAGTTTTAATTTTAAATTGAATTTGTTTTAATTGTATGAGCTTTTGTCAATTTTATTAGTTTTTTTTAAATACTATTATTATATTGTTAATAAATGTTTTGAACTGGCTTTTATTTTCATATTTTCAGGTTTCATTTTAGTTTAAGATTTAATTTATGGGCTCAATTATTATACTTTTTTTCCATTTCTATTTAGCTTTAATTAATTTTTATATTAGTTTTAGTTATTTTAGTACTTGAACTAATTTTATTTCAGTTAGTTGCCAAGGCAACATTTCTCATTTTCATTTAAGTTTTTAGGTTTTCACCTAATATTTGCATTTTATTTGATATTTCAATTAACAAAAACAATATTAGTTTTTTTTTCTTCAAGTGTTTTTGTCCATACAATGGAAGTCAACAGTAACCACAACTGTTTGGTTATAAAAAAAAATCAAAATATCCTTTTTTTGTGTGTTCATCCGAAGAAAAAAAGATTTCTTCAGTTTTTATGGTTGCTAGTTTTTGAATATCTTTATTTTTTTTGGAATAGTCAATCCAAATAAGACCACATGAAAAACATTTACTGTAATTGAATAAAAGAATAAAACAGCCACATGGTATAAACATTAAGGCAATTTTCTGAGCAGTTTAAGTGAGCCTCATATATATGATTTATGAGAGATGCCACATTACATAGTCATTTTGGTGTAGTCCAATATTTAATTTGATAACTTTATAGTGTGGTAAGAGGTCAACACACCTCTGAGGATTCGATAGATACTCAAGCCTTACTAATCACTCTACAGAGCCATCCAAGGAGCAGTGTCAATAAAGTCATTGCACCACAGCAGTCGTATCAGGCCAAACCTAAATCAGTGTCCCTTGGCATGACAAAGTACAAATATATTGATTCAACATTCAGTTCGCCTCTAATTGAAATTGGATTTTGAGTTTACAAATGGGATGTGGCTTACAGTTTAACATACTTGATGTCACCAACAGACGCGCGGCTCGAGCAGTAGATTGTGTTATCAGAGCGCCGCACGCGCAAAGCTCACGTTCAGCGTCCAAACACTTGGCAATCAATACCGCCGGGCTCACCACAGTCATGAGCATTTACAATTAACCTCGCATCAATATTTCATTTAGCGCAGCCTTCCTCCCTTCATTCACATTCAGGAGAAGAGAGTACGTCCCTTACGCCGGCGCAAGTTGTCACAGTGGCTATACCTCAGTAACCAGTCGGGGCAAAAGTTGTCACGTGAGTTTTAAATGTTGCAAATGTGTACATTTTATTATTATGATTATGATGATTATAATCAATTATTATAATTATCATTTTTTTCCCGGTTTCTTCATAGTTTTACTGATTAAATGTTGAAAAGACCAAATAGTTCAAATAGTTCACTCCAAAATGAAAATTTTAGTAGTGATATTTTATTATTATATATTATTATTATACTATTTATAAATATTTTGAATCAGCTTTCATTTTATTATTATTATTTATAATTTTCAGTTTTAATTTTAAATTGAATTTGTTTTAATTGTATGAGCTTTTGTCAATTTTATTAGTTTTTTTTAAATACTATTATTATATTGTTAATAAATGTTTTGAACTGGCTTTTATTTTCATATTTTCAGGTTTCATTTTAG
Source organism: Sinocyclocheilus rhinocerous (assembly GCF_001515625.1). NCBI lineage: Eukaryota > Metazoa > Chordata > Actinopteri > Cypriniformes > Cyprinidae > Sinocyclocheilus > Sinocyclocheilus rhinocerous. The sequence continues at coordinate 2,503,394 of NW_015651641.1, forward strand.
TTTAAGATTTAATTTATGGGCTCAATTATTATACTTTTTTTCCATTTCTATTTAGCTTTAATTAATTTTTATATTAGTTTTAGTTATTTTAGTACTTGAACTAATTTTATTTCAGTTAGTTGCCAAGGCAACATTTCTCATTTTCATTTAAGTTTTTAGGTTTTCACCTAATATTTGCATTTTATTTGATATTTCAATTAACAAAAACAATATTAGTTTTTTTTTCTTCAAGTGTTTTTGTCCATACAATGGAAGTCAACAGTAACCACAACTGTTTGGTTATAAACATTTGTCAAAATATCCTTTTTTGTGTGTGTGTTCATCCGAAGAAAAAAAGATTTCTTCAGTTTTTATGGTTGCTAGTTTTTGAATATCTTTATTTTTTTTGGAATAGTCAATCCAAATAAGACCACATGAAAAACATTTACTGTAATTGAATAAAAGAATAAAACAGCCACATGGTATAAACATTAAGGCAATTTTCTGAGCAGTTTAAGTGAGCCTCATATATATGATTTATGAGAGATGCCACATTACATAGTCATTTTGGTGTAGTCCAATATTTAATTTGATAACTTTATAGTGTGGTAAGAGGTCAACACACCTCTGAGGATTCGATAGATACTCAAGCCTTACTAATCACTCTACAGAGCCATCCAAGGAGCAGTGTCAATAAAGTCATTGCACCACAGCAGTCGTATCAGGCCAAACCTAAATCAGTGTCCCTTGGCATGACAAAGTACAAATATATTGATTCAACATTCAGTTCGCCTCTAATTGAAATTGGATTTTGAGTTTACAAATGGGATGTGGCTTACAGTTTAACATACTTGATGTCACCAACAGAATAGCCGAACAGACCACACAGCTGTCAGCCTAAAGAACGAATGACTTTTTATTGGTCAGTGTCTGATTTGACTACATGACTGATTCTGAACTGGTGCTAAAGCTTGGTACATATGGTGGTCTGGATGTTGTTTATATGTATTGAGCTCAGTTTGGACTGTAGTGAGTGTCTGCGTTTCTGGTGCATTCTCTTAAAGTCCTCTGTGATCTCCAGAACAGTTTTATTCTTTGTCTCAGGCACGTGGAACCACACAAAAACGCCAGAGAAGAAGCAGAACACAAAAAATATGAGGAAGCAGAAATAATCCAAATGCTCCTGCAATGGAAAAATACATTAGAAAGGAATAACTAACTGTGAATAAGTTTCAATGGTGTATTCTGTCATTTTATGTCATCTTAGACTTATACTGTCCCTAGTGGTGTTAAAGGGATAGTTCACTCAAAAATGAAAATTCTGTCATTAATTACTAACCCTCATGTCATTCCAAACCAGTAAGATCTTCGTTCATCTTCGGAACGCAAATTAAGATATTTTGATGAGATCTGAGAGCTTTCTGACCCTCCATAGACAGCAAGGTAACTTCCACATTCAAGGCCCAGAAGGTGGTAAGAACATCGTTAAAATGGTCCATGTGACATCAGTGGTTCAACCGTAATTTTACAAAGCTACGAGAATACTTTTTGTGCGCAAAGAAAACAAAAATAATGACTTTATTCAACAATTCTTCTCCCGCGAGTTACCATCTACCGTCATTATCGAAAGTAACACGACGTATGCGCGTGATGCTGCTGACGTAGAACACGCATGCGCTGTGCCTTGTTTACGAGCAGAGGAAAGCACGCGCATGCGTTGTGGTACTCTTTTGCGCACAAAAAGTATTATCATAGCTTCATAATATTACAGTTGAACCACTGATGTCACATGGACTATTTTAATGATGCCCTTACTGCCTTTCTGGGCCTTGACTGTGGTAGTTACCTTGCTGTCTATAGAGGGTCAAAATATCTTAATTTGTGTTCCGAAGATGAACGAAGGTCTTACGGGTTTGGAACGACATGAGTGTGAGTAATTAATGACAGAATTTTCATTTTTGGGTGAACTAACCCTTTAATGTATGCAAAAGCACACGTTTTCAGCTACAGATTCCAATGTAGAAGTGCACTATTTTACATTAAGGCATGATTAATTGCCTGAAAGTGTTGCCTAACAAGAGGAGTAACCAAATAAACTCAGTACAATTCATCTGCTCATGTGATCTCAAAATGGCAGCCTCCATAAAGAGACCCGCTCCATGTAGGGGTGTGCGATATTTATCGTCTACGATAAAATCGTAATTGTTGTTTTAACGATATGCAAGCTGACATTATCAAGTATGTCACTCACTTTGAAAAAAACAAACAAAAACACGTCTTGAGAGTTCAAAAGCATTCACTGCGTGATGAAGCCTATTAGAATTAATTTAAAAACTGTTTTTATTAGGCTACTAATATGAACTAAAACTTGTGTGTGCACATCTTTCAAACATTTTTCAAACATACTATTTCTCTATGTGTAAAATGTTTCTGCACCTTTCATTTTTCAACAACAACAAAAAACAGGTCACAAAGCCATAAAATTATAAAGGCTCACCACTATGAGAGGAAACAACATGCCCACCAGGAAGAGTCCCACCCAGTTGAGGATGCAGGCTACCATGAATGCTGGTGGTTTATAGGACTGTGTGAAAATCTCACCAGGAAGTGGTGCTGTCACCCCGGCTGTGGAAGAGAGAATTCACAAGAGTATTGCTAAGAAATAAGGCCACAAACAAGCATCTGAACTTCTCACTGCAGGAGAAAAATGTGTGGATGTACCTGGCCCGCTAGAGAAGAAGATGATGTAGGTGAAAATAAGGACCATGCTGCAATAAGGCATCCAGGATACAAGGTCCTACAAAAGCCAGACAAATCCAATTTCAGGAATAGTTTCATGTAGCATAAACAGTGGCTTGTTAGTCACAAAAATAATATCAGTTTATTTAAAGGGGTCATATAACGTTGCTAAAAAAGAACATTATTTTGTGTATTTGGTGTAATGAAATGTGTTTATGCGGTTTAAGGTTAAAAAAAACACAT
>NW_015651641.1:2506396-2529107 GCF_001515625.1 Sinocyclocheilus rhinocerous
GGCAGCAGCAACAATAAAGTTACGCCTTCTTTCTTTGCGTGAACATTTGGGCGGCGTTATGCAAATCTTCCCACATCGTGACGTAGACGTGGGGGAGTGTTTAAACGAGGCGTTTTAGGAGGGCGTGGACGAGTCTTAACTTTTATAAAGAATATCTCTTTGGGTTTGAGACCTTAGTCTTTGCAACTTTAGGGATCTTATCTATTCATGAACAGCTTGTAACACTCCAAAGAGAAAGGAAAACTTGAAATCGCATCATACGACCCCTTTAATGCTTATTTGCTGGTTTGTCTCACTTAAAGTGATTTCATTTCTTACCATATTGTTCAAAACTCTTATGACATTCTTTGTGGAAACGCAAAATATGTGGAATATGTAGAAGTATGAATGAGATTTGAGAGCTGTGGCGACGGTTTTCTGTGGATAACGTCTTAAATTTCCATCCGTTTCTCACACAAAACTATATTTATGAAGCTTTTTTGTGTGTTTTTAAAGATTGATAGTTCCGTAAAATAAGCAACTTGAGATTTAAGAGCTGTGGTGAACATCCTGTGAATATTGACTTAAATTTAGTCTGTTTCTCACACAAAATTATATGACTGCAGAGGACATGAAATATAGCACATGGTTCACATTTATGATACATTTTTGAAGCTCCACATCTGTGCACATGAACATGAACATGAACATTATCTCTAGAGCTGCTCTGAGTCACTTTATTTTACTGTTTCATTTGAGAAAAAAACGATCGTCATATCATATACACACAGAAACTTAAAGGTCTTCACAGCAATCCGTCAAAATAAAAGTTTGGTTTAACTTGAAGAAACTGTGACAGAAATATATTACTTAATGTAATAACAGTACTACTACTACTAATAAAATTATTTTTAAAACATTATTTTTTAAGGAATAATCACACAATGTTTCTTCCATGTTTTAATTTTAAACGTAAACTTCTGTTGTGCAGTACTTTGTTTGCCAAAAAATGGATGGGTTTGTTTAATTTTCATTTGATTAAAAACATAAAAGATCAATTGTTTTATGCCTTCATTTATTTACCAGAAAAATTTAAATACACACAGTATTTAAAAAATAAAATAAAAATAAATACATAAATAAAATAATAATAAAGTTGTTGTTTTTTATTAAATCAATTAATTACAGATGCGTTTGATTATTAAAACTTAATTAAACTATTAAAGTGGAATGCTGAAAATTAAAATGGAAAACACAGAATTAGGTAAAAATAAAACGGAATTTGAGAGAGAAAAATAACGTATTTCGTAGGGCCCTAAATATAGTGCGAGAGTACTACTTTTATTAAACATTCATGATGGTTTTTGTCTTTTTTGAAGCTGTAGTCTCTGTGATTATATGAAAACTAAAGTTTGATATTCTGCAAAACATCTCTTTGTGTGTTGATAGATAATCATATGGGTTTGGAATAAGATTAAATGCTGACTAAATGTAATTTTTTGGGTGAACTATCCCTTTAAATGTAGCTGCAATTTAAATCACGTCACAATCAGCACTCTTCTTGTTAATAACTGAATTATTTGCCATGCATGGAAACTATAACTTGTCTTCTGACTCAATAATTAACCATAAAACCTACTGTATATGATTTGAAAATATGATGTAATTAATAAAACTTGAATAAAAAAACAAGCAAACCTGAAGGTAAAGTGTGAGTGTAAGCAGGGCCAGTGAGGCAGCCATGCACAGGTAACCCCTAAAGAGAAGCACTCTCTTCCCTGTGCTCTCAATGATCAGCACCTGGATAAAAATAACACACCGTAAACAAACACACAAACACCAACAGTAGGTACCTTTAAACCAGGCCACATGATGTTTTGAGCTTAGATTAAATATCTGGGTGAGAAAGAGCGGCTCACGCAGGCAATGGAGGTGGAGACTTCACACAGGCCTGTTCCCAGGGCGGCATAGCGCAGGTTCTCCTCGGCAATACCGGCCGCTTGAAACACATCAAACGAATAGAGATAGACCTGCGAAGACATGATTCACAGGCCATGTGAACAACAATATCTTTAAGTTCCATTATTCATCTTTGAAACTGAATGATGAAAAGAATGGCAGTGGCTTTCATCAAAAAGAAGAATTAAATAAATTATCTTGCAATGTGAAGCCATCAAGCCCATTTCCTGAACAGACTGTGGCATATGGTTGTGTGTTTTGATGAAATACGCATTCTCGGATCAATCGTTTTCAGGTGTGGGTGGCACTGCGACGTTTTGTGGCTCACAGCATTGATGCCGCAGAGCTGCAGCGTGACGAATGTGACGAGGACGGTGAGGAGCTGCCAGCGGACGTTGTGGTCGAGGAAGAGGTCCATGAGCCCGTGGATCTTCACTCCCTTTAGGGAGGCGTGTTCAGCCAACATCTCCTCCATCTCTGGCCCAGGGTCCTTTTTAGCTCCCCACAGCCTGCGCAGAGCTGAGACATATTGAACATCATCAAATAACTCGCCAAAATACATTTTTACATTTTTAGCCAATGGCGAGAATGTGTTGTGTTACAAATTCCTTTTATTATTTTATTTTAACTTGAGTAGCTAGAAGTGTTTGCATTCATGTACACTAGATGGTAGGTTTTTTTTGTGTACTTTATTTAGTTATTGGTAGGAGTTTTTAATGTTTTTGAAAGAAGACTCTTATGCTCACCAAGCATTATTTATTTGATCAAAAATACAGTAAAAACAGCAATATTGTGAGATATTATTACAATTTAAAATAATTGTTTTCTATTTTAATATTTTTTTTAATGTAGTTTATTCCTTTGATGTCAAAGCTGAATTTTCAGCATCATTACTCCAGTCTTCAGTGTCACATGATCCTTCAGAAATAATTCTAATATAGTAACCATTTCTTATTATCAATGTTGAAAACAGTGCCACTGGTGTTGTTTCATATTTTTGTGGAAACCGTGATAGATTTCATTTCATGTCAGAATTCTTTGATGAATAGTTTTTTTAGCATTTATTATTTAATAACAGAATTTTTAACTTTACTGTCACTTTTGATCAATTTATTGCATTCTTGAGGAATAAAAGTATTAATTTCTTTAAAAATATTTTATATATATATATATGTATATATATATGAAAATGATATTTGACTAAACAAAGTTAAAACATGTCTAAAAACATTAGAGCACAAACATAAAAATTTAATTTGAAAACAAAAAAAATCTTTAACAGTAATGTACTGTTTTCCCATGACATGGCCCCACATTTTGAACAAATGATTTGAGATGAATTGTGTAAGAAATATAAATGTATGTGTAAATGTCAAAGGAGGTGTCTGTGGTTCTGACCCGTCTCACAGCCGTGTTTGTCTGCCTTCTCCAGCAGGAGGTACCGTGGGGACTCAGGGAGAAAGGGCAGAGTCAGTAGCTGCAGGAGACCAGCCGCCCCGCTGAAGGCCAGCAGCCAGACCCAGTGCTCCTCAGTGCCTAACACCTCACTGACACACACACACACAAATCACACTCAAAACCCAAGCTTTAAAGTTTAAATCTTTAAAAGTTCAAATGTTTGGTTAACACATGGACAGCGAATGTAACAAGGAAGATAAACCTGCTGTTAATGACACACCTGATCCCGAGCAGCTGGCCAAAAAACTTCCCCATTGAGACAAAAGTGGCCACAGACACACCAACCATCCCACGCAGCCTCTTGGGGGCGCACTCCAATATATACATGGTGTGGACAGTCAAACTCACACCTGCACGGATAGCACTCAAGTAGTTAATATAGAAAAACAGCACAGAATTAAAAAGACATTCGCATGCATTTACAGATTTTCCAACACACCAGCGTTGATGCCGTATAGGACACGTGCCACCATGATCATCTCAAACGAGAGGGCGGTTTTACTCAACAACATCAGGACAGCTCCACAGATTGCCACCACATTGTTCAAAAGCAGAGTTGTCTTCCTATGGAGGGTTAAAAACACACTGTACTTATTTGCTGCTCCTTGTACTTGAAACCACAAATTTCAAGTTTACCAAAAAAAGAAAATGTCATAATTTACTCTCCCTCATGGCATTCCAAACCCATATGAAAAAGAGATGTTTGGCAGGATGTTCATGCTGCTATTTACCATTCAATAAAAGTGAATGGTAACCAGGGGCTGTATTTTAAAGCCATACATGAAATATAGTGCACAAGTCATATATGTGGACTACTTTTATGGTGCATTTTGTCATTTTTTTTAGCTTGGCAGCTCCTGGTCACCATTTAATTTAACTGCTTGGAATACAGTAGCAACATTCTGCTAAACATCTTTTTTTTATGAAGAAAAATAAATGTATACAGGTTTGTACAAGATGAGGGTGAGTAAATGATGACATAATTTGCATTTTTGGGTGAACTATCCATGTAAGAAATATTACACCTAGCAAGAACATTAACATTTTTCATTTTTGCTGCGTCAGTTGGGTTACAGGAACAGAACAGAACCTGGAGAGCATTAATGTAGGTTAGACTGGTTTGAAGAAATATCAGTGGCTGTTTGTTGCCCTTAGCATCATTTCAGGTCAATTCTGGAATTAAAAGCCCATGTTACTCGTTGAATTGCTGCCATTTGGTTATTGATTCACACTCTAAGAATGCTCAATACCACAGATGCTTCCTCCTTGTACATTAATTTAAAAACCACAAATTTCAAGTTTACCAAAAAAATAAAATGTTGTCATCATTTACTCTCCCTCATGGCATTCCAAACCCATATGAAAAACAGATGTTTGGCAGGATGTTCATGCTGCTATTTACCATTCAATAAAAGTGAATGGTAACCAGGGGCTGTATTTTAAAGCCATACATGAAATATAGTGCACAAGTCATATATGTGGACTACTTTTATGGTGCATTTTGTCATTTTTTTGAGCTTGGCAGCTCCTGGTCACCATTTAATTTAACTGCTTGGAATACAGTAGCAACATTCTGCTAAACATCTTTTTTTTATGAAGAAAAATAAATGTATACAGGTTTGTACAAGATGAGGGTGAGTAAATGATGACATAATTTGCATTTTTGGGTGAACTATCCATGTAAGAAATATTACACCTAGCAAGAACATTAACATTTTTCATTTTTGCTGCGTCAGTTGGGTTACAGGAACAGAACAGAACCTGGAGAGCATTAATGTAGGTTAGACTGGTTTGAAGAAATATCAGTGGCTGTTTGTTGCCCTTAGCATCATTTCAGGTCAATTCTGGAATTAAAAGCCCATGTTACTCGTTGAATTGCTGCCATTTGGTTATTGATTCACACTCTAAGAATGCTCAATACCACAGATGCTTCTGAAAATGCAGAAATATGGAAGGATCCATGTAAGCACCTGAAAATCAACCTAGTTACGCTACCATTTTTTTTTAAAAGAAATTAATACTTTATAAAGATACATTAAATTGATCAAACATGACAGTAAAGACATTTATAATGTTACTTTGACATGTTTAAAAGGCACTTCCAGTACCTTCCATACGCTCCTGCCAGATGTCCAGCATACAGGGTTCCAGCCAGTCCTCCCATGCAGTACATGGACACAATGAAGGACCAGATGAGGGACAGCTCCCAGGGCTCAAGAGAGCGGCCATAACGCTGCTGGCAGGTGCTGTTCACCAGCTCTTTAATAAACTTGCAATGTAAGCACAAGTCTCAGTTGATTATGTCATTGATTTCCTTTTATTGAACCACAGCGCTTCACAGGTTAGCACCAACTCATAAGCTCTGATATGTATTGATTCTTTGGGGATGTCTCATCTTATGACAGTGGCAGAAATGCATTTGATTAATACTGACTACCTCCAACCCCTCGATTTGCAGCTCAAAAGAGACAGTAAATCAGTCTAAGACACTTTATAATCGAACAACGCAGGTACTTACAAGTGATGGTGAGTTAAGGACAGAGATATGGAAGCCGTATTGAAAGGTTCCTCCTATTCCTGATATAAAAATGGCTGCAACAAGCACAGGGCTTCTCGCCTGCAAAAACGGAAAAATGTTTGTGAAAACTGGACAATCCAACAATGATGTAATGTAACAGTTGGCCTACCAGTTCTCTTAAAGCCCTCGTCATTGTATGTGCAAATGCAGCGTCCTCTGCATGGAGTCTTTATGTCTTTCTAACAAATGAAGATGACAAAGCAAGAACAGAAATGCCTAACTTAGTTGATATGTAACTTTTCATGCTTGGTTGAGTTTTGGGTGACAAATGCAGGGTAAAGTTGACGAGTCGGATTCATCTTCACACGTCTCTCGGGTACTTCGAACTCAAGCTGTTTCTTTTGTCTCAAAAATTAATAAAACTAAAATGTCAAAACTGTTGAAATGACACTGACATTTGAGATGAGGTTACAAAAACTGCAATTTTATTTAAGCTCCAATATTTTCCACTTTCCATCAATACAGCACTCAATTTATACTTGTACTTGAAACCACAAATTTCAAGTTTACCAAAAAAAGAAAATGTCATAATTTACTCTCCCTCATGGCATTCCAAACCCATATGAAAAAGAGATGTTTGGCAGGATGTTCATGCTGCTATTTACCATTCAATAAAAGTGAATGGTAACCAGGGGCTGTATTTTAAAGCCATACATGAAATATAGTGCACAAGTCATATATGTGGACTACTTTTATGGTGCATTTTGTCATTTTTTTTAGCTTGGCAGCTCCTGGTCACCATTTAATTTAACTGCTTGGAATACAGTAGCAACATTCTGCTAAACATCTTTTTTTTATGAAGAAAAATAAATGTATACAGGTTTGTACAAGATGAGGGTGAGTAAATGATGACATAATTTGCATTTTTGGGTGAACTATCCATGTAAGAAATATTACACCTAGCAAGAACATTAACATTTTTCATTTTTGCTGCGTCAGTTGGGTTACAGGAACAGAACAGAACCTGGAGAGCATTAATGTAGGTTAGACTGGTTTGAAGAAATATCAGTGGCTGTTTGTTGCCCTTAGCATCATTTCAGGTCAATTCTGGAATTAAAAGCCCATGTTACTCGTTGAATTGCTGCCATTTGGTTATTGATTCACACTCTAAGAATGCTCAATACCACAGATGCTTCTGAAAATGCAGAAATATGGAAGGATCCATGTAAGCACCTGAAAATCAACCTAGTTACGCTACCATTTTTTTTTTTAAAGAAATTAATACTTTATAAAGATACATTAAATTGATCAAACATGACAGTAAAGACATTTATAATGTTACTTTGACATGTTTAAAAGGCACTTCCAGTACCTTCCATACGCTCCTGCCAGATGTCCAGCATACAGGGTTCCAGCCAGTCCTCCCATGCAGTACATGGACACAATGAAGGACCAGATGAGGGACAGCTCCCAGGGCTCAAGAGAGCGGCCATAACGCTGCTGGCAGGTGCTGTTCACCAGCTCTTTAATAAACTTGCAATGTAAGCACAAGTCTCAGTTGATTATGTCATTGATTTCCTTTTATTGAACCACAGCGCTTCACAGGTTAGCACCAACTCATAAGCTCTGATATGTATTGATTCTTTGGGGATGTCTCATCTTATGACAGTGGCAGAAATGCATTTGATTAATACTGACTACCTCCAACCCCTCGATTTGCAGCTCAAAAGAGACAGTAAATCAGTCTAAGACACTTTATAATCGAACAACGCAGGTACTTACAAGTGATGGTGAGTTAAGGACAGAGATATGGAAGCCGTATTGAAAGGTTCCTCCTATTCCTGATATAAAAATGGCTGCAACAAGCACAGGGCTTCTCGCCTGCAAAAACGGAAAAATGTTTGTGAAAACTGGACAATCCAACAATGATGTAATGTAACAGTTGGCCTACCAGTTCTCTTAAAGCCCTCGTCATTGTATGTGCAAATGCAGCGTCCTCTGCATGGAGTCTTTATGTCTTTCTAACAAATGAAGATGACAAAGCAAGAACAGAAATGCCTAACTTAGTTGATATGTAACTTTTCATGCTTGGTTGAGTTTTGGGTGACAAATGCAGGGTAAAGTTGACGAGTCGGATTCATCTTCACACGTCTCTCGGGTACTTCGAACTCAAGCGGTTTCTTTTGTCTCAAAAATTAATAAAACTAAAATGTCAAAACTGTTGAAATGACACTGACATTTGAGATGAGGTTACAAAAACTGCAATTTTATTTAAGCTCCAATATTTTCCACTTTCCATCAATACAGCACTCAATTTATAATTTCATCATCACAGATAAAGCGACCCAACTGTTAATTCACGATGTCAATTTGTAGGCCGACCCGGAATGCTAATTCACCATGGGATGCCCTTGGGAATTTCTAATGGATTTTTAGAACAACGCTTCTGGATTTATGAGCAAATTAAGTCTGTTGTTGACATTAATTGAAGAGACGTTTGTTCAGTTTTTATTCTACAATAAATTACACAAAGTTATACCAAATGTCAGTTCTGAAATCATTATATAATTTATTAGCAACATCTTTCAAGCACACAAAGGTTTCAGCATTTGATGTTTGACTGTGTGTAATTGATGTTTACCCATAAATCCAGTTCTCTGCCAGGTTTTAGGCCTCAGACTGAGTAGATGCACATCAAGATGATTTGACAATTTCTATTTTTAATCAAATGGACACTGAAGTTCATTCCACGGCAAACAGCTCTCAAACAAACATGTATCTTTTAGTGCATAGTCCCTTTCAAAACTCCATTCAAAGCGATGTGATGTAGATGTGGGCGTCTCTGAGTCTTAGAGCAGGATGAAGCGTGTGAGACCGCCGCCTCGGACTTCCCTCAGACGCTGGCAGTGGCGTAACATGTTCAACATGCCCACAAACCGTTTGTCCACTTTCAGCTGGGCAAACTCTCTGATATCTTGCTCCACGATGAAAAACTGACCTGCAGGAAACAAAAGGAGTTGATGGATGACCTCTTTCAGCCCATAAGAGCTTATTAAATACCAGACCAGGATAAATGACCTTAGTTATCGGAGCACTTATATCAGTTCATGCGCTGGTGGCGTTAATAGTTTTCTGGAGCAAACAGTAGACTCTCAATTCTCGATATGACAAGACTGTTAATACATGATGGACTGCAGTGCTAAATTAGGTCAAATAAGCCTTTGACCAGCAGCTCTGGACGAGACAGACAGATAAAACGATGATACCCTTGGTGTCCTTTGTTTCTTGGTCTTTAAAGCGCTGGTGGAGCGTGCGGGACACATTGTTCAGGGTTTTGACTGGCTGATGGAGGATCTTATATTTTGACGTCACAGCTGTGTTTATGCTTTGCACCGCTGCGTTCAGCTGGTCGTACGTCACACGGCCTTTCATGTACCTGTGACAGCACAAGAGAAGATCAAGAAATGGATAAAATGAATAAACTGCATGTGAATTTTACCAAACATCTGAAAGATGCTGAATTAAAACAGAACCTCATTACAACTGTTCTCTGGGATGCTTGGTTCTGATTGGTTAATCATGGCATTCCTGTTCCAAAACCTAGTGGGCTCTCTTGCTTTCGACTGCCTACATTGGTAACTACATTCCTAACCAAAATGAATAGTCATAAGTAACCAGTTTGAGACATTCTACATAGGTACTGTAGCAACTCAGCACTCAAATAGCACTTTGTACCCGACCATTGCTTTTAATCAAGTGCAACAGCTGAGTTCCGTAAGTAAAAATCCCATTCAATTTCTCCATAGGGGAATTGATTGTTAACAATAACTTGTTAAATAAATTGTTAAAAACAGACCTACTGTGAGCTACGAGGTTGTTAATCGATGGTTTATGCTTTTGTTAAAGACATCAGCCCACATTATTTCAACATACTTTTTAAACAATCGCATTAAACAGTGAAAACTACATTACCAATGATTCTGCAAAGAAATCTCCACCAATCAGAAAACAGTACAACAACATATTGGTTCTATAGATATAATCAACAACTTTAAAATTAATAGTTTTATATTTCACTATCATTTCCAATTTGACTGTGATTTGCAATGCTTCATGGGATTGTAGTTATTTCCATCACTAAAGCCGTGAAGTACACAGTCTTGTAATCTTTTTTTGCTTGAAACTTTTTTTTTGCTTCAAATAAAAGTTTGTAAAGCACCTTGTCATGGCTTAAGCTCTTTAGGACTTTTTAAAATCCCTATGGGAAAAACGAATGAGTAAAATACTTGCCACTGTTGCACTCTATAAAGTTGGGTGTAAAAAACAAAATATTACGAAGCTAACAGCATGCTATAATCAAAAATGTATAGCACATAAATATTAGGTAAAACAGAAAAATAGTCTTTCCATATGTTTTTGTTACTGAACAATAATCATGTCACAGTGTATTCTGGGATTGCCAAAAGACGGTATCTCCGATGGTAGCCTACCTTTCGCAACAGCATCGCGCCTACAATGCTGTCTAGGTAGGCGGCTCACTGGGTTTTGGAAAAGAGCTACTGTTTACTGTTCTTTACTATATTTGCTCACAGACTTTGTTTAGACAGATGTGGAAGGACTCACGGTGGTATGCTGTCAAACTCTGGGACGGTAATGAACTCCATCTCTTTGATCTGGTTACGCTGAGGTTTCCTGGGCGGACCCTGTTCCTGAGGGGCGGGTGGCGCATCTGCCTGCCTGCTCTGAACTGCCACCTGTCCTCCTCTGAAGACAACACAAAAAGCCAAACTCATCAGTTTCAGTCAAACCGGTTGAGGTGGTTCATGCTTTTTGTGCTTCTTAATGATGAGGCAAACTGAATAAGGCACCATCCCGCTGTGGTATAGTTGGGAAAGAAACCCAAAAACAGGAAATACCCTTGCAGAGATGCTTGTTGGCCTCTTTTGGGCATGTGCGGAGGGATGTTGTTCTTGAGGTGAAAAGCATCCTGTTCGTCCTCCTGGAAAAACCCTTCTAGATCCTGTCGACAAGATCAATAAAAGATTTATATAAAAGAACCAAAGTAAACATGTAGCTTCTGATAATATCTGATAAAGTGAAGGGTGCTTTTGAAACACTGCTTCATGTAGCTTCAAAACCAATGGCTCACAGAGCATATCAAACGTCGAAAGAGTGAATCATTTTGTGAAGCAATTGGTTCAATTGATTCAGCATTTTCGAAAAGCTCTCATTACTTAATGTTACAATTACAGTTATTATCTATAAAATAAATATTAATGAAAACATTACACCTTCAAATGCTTCAGCAAGCCTCTCTGCTCATCCACATATCTCTCAAAGCGATCCAGAAGCTCGTTGATAGCAGAGACTTCTTGCTCGATTTTGAGAAGAGTCCCCCGTTTGTCTGGATCTTTTGCTAAAGGGAAAAAAAAAAAAATCACATGAGACATACCGTAATAAATCATACCACCACCAAGAAACACAATTTAAAACTATACAATACAAGTCAATTTGTGAACCAGATAGTGATGCACCAAAAATTTGACAACCAAAAATATTTGTTTTTTTGGAGCGTCAAAAAATAGTGATGTTTAATCAGAGCTTCTCCTATGCTGTGCTTTGACTGGTAAACGTCAGCTATTTGGATGCATGTCACCTCAACCAAAAATTACGCTAAAAATTTAAAAATTTGTTTATATATCAAGAGACGGCTGTACAAGTCAATTTGTGAACCAGATAGTGATGCACCAAAAATTTGACAACCAAAAATATTAGTTTTTTTTGGAGCGTCAAAAAATAGTGATGTTTAATCAGAGCTTCTCCTATGCTGTGCTTTGACTGGTAAACGTCAGCTATTGGGATGCATGTCACCTCAACCAAAAATTAAGCTAAAAATTTAAAAATTTGTTTATATATCAAGAGACGGCTCATTGCCGAAAAACATTACTGTGACTGGTTTAATTTATCACCATAGTGAGTTCAGTTAAGGCCTGTTCACACCAAGAACAATAACGATATAAATATATTAGCATCCACACTAATGCACAGTAGCGTTTTGTTTATATTATAAGCATGCGCTTCTGTTTTGTCCTTTGCCAAAGTCAGAAAAAGTCAGGATGGATTCCGGTTGTCAATGTAATTTATTTATCATTCATCAGCTAGAAAAAAAAAACACTTTTTGAAAGCGATTTCAACAGTATCGTTCCTCTGTGCCGTTATCATTATAGCTGTTGTGTGGACTCTGCTATTCTGTTAAATTTATAACAATTTTATAAACTATATCTATATCATTATTGTTATAGTTATCGTTCTTGGTATGAACAGGCATACTGCAAATTTAATGAGCTATACTTTTATTTCCTAGCGAATTATTTTGGGTATATCACTAGTAACCAGTGTAGTAAATGCAGCATACCAACAGCTCGAAGCTCCAGGAGTCTTTTAATCATAGAAATTTTGTTGTTAATATGTTGCGTCACGTCTTCAAGCTCACAGTGATTCATTTCTTTAAAAAGGAGATAAAAAGATTAGGGGTCAACAAGAGCACATATTCAAAGACAAACACAGGCCCTACTTAGCGCCTCTACCTAGCAACACCCTAGGAACAGGCTAAATATCCTTAGTAACGCCCTAGCAACCACCTAGAACACCTTGGGAATTGATTCCGCAACCACTCACAGCACATTAGCGCACACACCTTAGCAACAGCTTAGCATCGCCCTAGCAACCTGCAGAACGCAAGTAGCTTACATAAGGCGAATCTGACGCAACTCAAATCATATTCACTGTATATAAGCTATATGTCGAGATGTCCACATATTTTAAAGCTTTCAGCGGAGGCTTTCTCAGATCTTCTTCTTGCGGTTTTCTTTTTGTTAGTCTCTATGAGCCCATATATGTGGCGTGACACATATCGCGTCGACAACAACAAATCTAGAGGCTGACACTAACGTTACACACAGAAAACACCGTTCGGCAGTTCTCCTACTGTCTAAATGATCTGTTACAGACATAAAACACGGTCCACACACTCTTCATTACTGGAGAACCACTGCTGATAATCCCGTTTTAAAATACTTTTTGTATTGGTCTCAAACTAACGACACTGTTGTGAATAAATCGGCAACATTATAAATTAAGAAAGAACATACAAATGCAATTAATGATACTGACCTGTTTTATGGATTTATGTATGGGATTGATTAGAGTATTTCAGTCTCAGAGAGGGATGTGAAGTCAGATCGCGCCAATGTTCAAACACTCGCAGCGCAAACGCACCTTGTGATTCGTCCACGCACTTTCGTGCCTCTTAAACGGTTACCATAACTTACTTTCTGATTAGACAATTCTAAATATTATTTTAATCATTTAATTTGTATTGTTTATAACGCTGGCTCTATCTTGATTTAATATGCATTTATGACATCTTTTTCTAAGTTTGACCATATTTCGCCTAATATAGCCTACAACAACGTCACACATGCGCTGGTATGTTTTACAGTGTGTTTATTTATTAACTTTTTAAAGTAATTGTGCTTTTCTGAGTCATAACCATGAGGTCAACTAGGTCACATACATTTTTAAATAATTTGCTTCGAGTTTTTGACCCATAATGGGACCCATAAAAACATTATCATATAAAATATCTTAAAAATCAAGAGTGGGTTTCACAGCAATGCCATAGAAGTGATGGCAATGCCAGTGAACAGTTCTTAAAATAATATTTTTTTCTCTGTGTGAAGAACGTTTTAATAGTCTGAAAATACTTTTTCCACTATAAAGATTCCATGAATGTTCTTTATGGAGCCATAAATGCGAAAAAGGAACCTTTATTTTTAAGAGTATAGGTGAATAACTATGAATAACTTTTTCAAGATTTCGTGTTTGGATGCGACTGTCAGCCCAAGAACCATGCTGTCTGTTTTAATAAACTGAAATAGAGAAAATGCTGAATTTATTGGAGCATTTATTTCAAGCACTAGGTCACATTGTAGAGTTGCTGGAAATTGACTGTTGACTTATCTGAGATTCTAAGCTGAGACAGATCCAGATCAAAACCACAAAATCAAGACCAACTCTGGAAATGAGCAAATAATCAAAAATTCCTTCAACGTTCACTTTGTTAATCAAACAAACACCACAGTATCACAGTATTTTTGCCAAGAACAGTAGAAATGTAAACATATCCGCTCCTTTGAACCTCACGTTTTTGCGAGCAGCATAGACAAATCAAACTTAAGCATGCTACAGTACTTTTTTTTCTTCTTACAGATTCAGTCAAGTGTCATATCACAGTACGCTTTGTGCCTGAGCCAGCTTTCAGAGTCCTAGAGAAACTTTGAGCAGCGACTCACCCTCCTGAGTTGCGGTCATGTCCTGCTCTAGTTTGAGTTTTCTTTCTCCAATGCGAAGCATGGCATCTTCTATGGAGTCCTTACTTATCAGCTTGATCACCTTCACCGTCCTTAAATGGGACAAATGCATTCAGATATAAAAGCATTAGGACAGACTCTAGCGAAACAAAAGGAAAGCCTACTGTGAGACACACATGTCCAGTGTCTCTTACCTGGTTTGTCCCACCCCGTGGCAGCGTCCCTCCACCTGTTTGTCATTGTAAGGGTTGCAGTCAATATCGTGAAGGACTACCACATTGGCTGAAGTCAGGTTAATGCTCAGTCCTCCGGCTCTGGTGGACAGCAGGAACACAAATATATCCTGGTCTGTGTTGAACTGGTCAATCAGTCCAATTCTGTAAAAGCCCAATGAGATTTACACTTACTGTCCATTTACTTAATCGGCTTTAAGAAGTCACTTTTTTTCCCATCTGAAGTGATTTACAGTACGCTAACAGTAGCAGAAGTCCCTGTGGATCATGAGGTTAAGTGCTCCGGCCAAGAAAACAATGGTGGGAGAACAGGATGGTGACCTACATGAATGAAACAGAATGAAGTATGGCTAGTTAATTTACATTTTGGTAATTCCCCTTTACTTCATTATCACAAGTTATAGTTAATAGTTAATTATTATTATTAGGTATTTAATTGTTTACATCTATTTTGAGAATTAGATCATCATCTACTAACTTGGACTAAATGGATAGCAGAAGATTATCTTTTAAAGAGCACATGTACACTATATTGTTATGTTTTTTATTTTTATTTTGAAAGAATTAAGTTAATACTTAAGCAAGCACAGGTGCACTAAATTGATTAAAAGTGACAGTAAAGATGTATAACTGTTACAAAACATTTCTATTTCAAATAAATGCTGAACTTTCTATTCATCAAAAAATCCTGGGGGGAAAAAAATGTATCATGGTTTCTACAAAAATATGAAGCAGCACAACTGTTTATAACATTGATAACAATAAATGTTTCTTGAGCAGCAAATCAGCATATTAGAATGATTTCTGAAGGATCATGTGACACTGAAGACTGGAGTAAAATTAGTGAAAATTCAGCTTTACATGACAGGAATAAATTACATTTTAATATATATTATCAGATGTTATTATTACTATTATTATTAACAATAGAAATATATTTTCAATTGTAGGAATATTTCACAATAATACTGATTTTTACTGCATTTTTTATCAAATAAATTCAGCCTCAATGAGCATAAGGGGCTTTTGTCAGAAACACACAAAAAAAATCAATAAAAAATACAAATAAAAATCTTATAATAATTAACAAAGAAGTAATTTTTGATAATGTGCATTTATAGATTTGTAAATTGATTTTTTTAAACATATAATTACATTAGGTTGTCCAAAGGACAAATTGTCAAACAAAACAGCTACTAGCAAACAAAACCCAAAACAAAAACTCGTCCATGCTACCAAAACAATGACAGCACAGAACACAAAACAAGAACAATCATCTTTACAGGACGAAACAGATGATCTCTTCCTGTC
Organism: Sinocyclocheilus rhinocerous; assembly: GCF_001515625.1. Lineage (NCBI taxonomy): Eukaryota > Metazoa > Chordata > Actinopteri > Cypriniformes > Cyprinidae > Sinocyclocheilus > Sinocyclocheilus rhinocerous. The sequence continues at coordinate 2,522,227 of NW_015651641.1, forward strand.
TAAACTGGTGGTTCTTGGCCAGAACATGAAGCCAATAGTCTGTTTCCGTGAAACTAAGACAGACAAAGTCTTCAAAGACACGGAGAACACTGGAGAAAAGATGGAGAACACTGTGTCAGTGAAGGAGACACGATCCGTGATCATGTCGTGGAAATGAGAGGACGACATGCTCAAATTCATGGTATGGAAAAGAGCAGCGTGAACATTCTGTGAAATGTCTGCTTTTGTGTTCCAAAGAAGAAAGAAGGTAATACGATTTGGAATAACTTTCGTCTACTGTGTGCTGTAACCAAGTATATACTACGTCTATAGGTGACAGTATGGTGTAATTTGGAACATAGTGTATTTCTCTGTACTGTTAAATAACTTTCATTATACTCTAAGGGGTTGTTGAAAATGTAATTTATTTCTCCATCAGAGTTCAGCCGCTGTGCGAGGAGGCCCAGCTTCCCCGAGTCTGTGTGAAGCTGGTATTCCTGCAGTGCAGAATACTGCTAACAGAGGCGGTGTAACTCAAAGTCTGAGAGCACCTCCATGTCCTCTTTGATGAGAGCGAGATCTGCGTCACGGTGACTCGGCTCCTGGAATTAACGGTAACACGCACAGACTCTTCAGATAAGATACACACATAACAAAACAAGTGATGGCAACTTACAAACTGCAATCGCAATAAATATCTGTCCTAATTGTGCTCATTCCCTGCTGCTGTTCTTTATGAAACACTAAGCCAAGATTTTTTAGAAATCACCTATAACCTGATACTAATACAGATTGTTTATGTTTAAGTGTATGACAGAAATGCAAAACCGATTTTTTATTATTGTTTTATTTCATATTTTTTACACGATAAGTAAATCATTATTATACTACAACAATAAAAATATAATATCTTCATAAATATTTTATTGTTGTTTTATTTAAGAAACTATTATTATTATTATTATTTTGTACAGCTGTTTGTGGACCAACACTGCTCTGAAATTTATTACATGAGTATTTTCCACAGCAGCCTAATAATAATAATAATAATAATAATAATAAATCTTTATAAAAATTCTAAAAACATTTTTTTTACAGTTGTTCAACAATTGTTTTTATTGATGTATAATAGTCATAAAGATTAATTAATAATAATAATATTGTAATTATAAAAATTATTATTATTATTTTCCATACAGCTGTTCATAGACCAATGTGACCAAGAATAATAATAATAATAATAAATATTATCAATTCAAAAATAAAAACAACAACAATAAAATATAAGATATATTTTTATTGTTCAATATTTTTTGTCATTGCATAATATTCATTAAAAAAAATTCTGTACAGCTGTTTGTGGACCAACACTGCTCTAAAATTGATTACATAAGTATTTTCAACAGCAGCCTATAATTTTATTATTATTATTATTATTTATAAATAAAATAATGATGATAATAATAACATATTCATAAAACATCATTTAATATTGATGTTCAACAATTTGTTTATTGTTGTATAATGTCCATAAAGATTAATAAATAAAAATAAACAAACTAAATATTATTATCATTACGTATTTTTTATACAGCTGTTACTTTCAGACCAACACTGTTCTGAAATTTATTAAATGAGTATTTTCCACAGCAGCCTATTTTTGTGGTATAATCTATTTTAGATAAACCTTCCCCTAAACAACTAAAAGAAACCGTGGTCAATTTTCACGCCGGTCAGACGGTCTCTTCATGTATAAATGGCAGTTCTTGGACAGAATAAGCCAAAAACGGTATCAGACTTAATGCTGATAGTCAAAAGTCTGGCAATCTGAGCTCAGTTGGCCTACTTAAAATCAGAGCAGAAAATGTAAAAAAAAAAGCCCAATGATTCGATCTGGGCCTGCTAAGGTCTAAAGTTCCTGCGGCGTTAATCACAATGTATCACTTCATACAAAAATATATCAAACCTTAAGCATTAGTTTGCTCATAGCTTTGAGTTTTTCTGTGGTATAATACTGCCGGTGAAGGAGCGGATGGTTGGACATCTTCCTCAACTGCATCATCACATTGGTTAGCTCGCGTTCTGCAGAAAGACATGCTTCATAAACTATGATTCACATATACTGAAGCCAGTACTTTATATAACAACATCTCCTTCAAATACATACTTTCCCCATTACTGGAGCACTTCAGTTTGTGGAAAAGAGCGCTGTAGAGTTCCTGCTGCTTCTCGGACATGGCACAAAATTCAACCTGCTTCTCTTTGGCAGGCAGCTGCTTCAGGACCTGCTGGGCACATCATCATCTGTCAGTGAATCGCTGGAGTGCCCTAGAGCCACAGAGGGTCAGCACGACACGCAAAGTGCCTCATCTGCTCGTGAGACTGACTAATGCATTTGAGATGTTGTCCAACAGATTTTCACATTGGCATGCATTCTGAGAGCACATGCATTATGCATAATGCTTATGGACTCTGCATGCAGATGCACCTCGCTCTTCACACGTCTGAGGATGAAGGGTTTCATGATGAGCATGGCGTGGGTGATCCTGTCCCTCTCGAAGCTGCTCTGCTCCTCTGAAGATTTCTGGTGGAAACCGACCAAAGAAATATAAGAAGTATCTGAACTAGATTTTACATTTGCTAAAGAAAATGGGAGTGCTGCATGCCTTGATGCTAGGGTGTTTTGGGTGGTGGCTATGGCATTAGGTTGGCCTTTATGCCGTGCAATGATAATAAAGGCATTCTGATTCAAATTTAGGCATTAGGCTGGCCAGGTGGTTCCTAGGGTGTTGCTAATGAGTTCTGGGTGTTTTTTAGGGTATTAGGCTGGCCAGATGGTTGCTAGGGTGTTGCTAAGGTATACTCTGGGTGCTTTCTAGGGCATGGCTAGGTGGTTGTTAAGGTGTTGTAAAGGTGTTCTGGGTGCTTCCTAGGGTATTAGGCTGGCTAGATAGTTGCTAGGGTGTTGCTAAGGTACTCTGGGTGCTTTCTAGGGCATGGCTAGGTGGTTGTTAGGGTGTTGTAAAGGTGTTCTAGGTGCTTTCTGGGACATTAGGCTAGTCTTTAGGCATTAGGCTGGCCAGGTGGTTAATAAGGTGTTGCTAAGGTGTTCTGGGTGCTTTCTAGGATATTATGTCTTGTTCAGACTGTAAGTTTAAATCCAATTTTTGTGCATATCCGATTAAATCCAATAATATTTAGCATATGTGATCTGAAATCCGTTTCAAGCTACATTCATCGCATTTCTGGAAATCTGTTTCAGTCTGACCGCTCAGGTCGGATTTCGTGTCGTTTTTTCATGTCCTCGCGCCACGTTAAACATAAATAAGTCAGACGTTGTTTGTAGAAAACATGCTGAACGCCCTTGCAGAAACAAGGTTGTGTTGTTTTAAAGTGCAAGTCAAGTGGAAAATGATACTATACTACTAGTCTACACACCTCTTTTAGTTTTGAGACCGGCGGCGGAGACGGCAGCACGAAATAAAGGCGCACATTCCAACTTCCTATGTCTCTGCCGCTTCCTCATAAAACGTAATATAATCCAGCACGACGGCAACATTTTACCATGTTGTAAAACAGCATTTGTGTTGCAAACGGTATTGCTGTTTTTGTTGTTTTTAGCGTAGATGTACCAATGTAACTTGGTTTCCATAGAAACCAATGCAGATATTCCAGTAAATTGAAAGAGCGCCACGGGACACAAAAATCGGATCTGGACAGTTGCGATACACAGTGTGGACAGTCAATCATATAAATCAGATTCCAAACGGATACACAAATAATCTGATTTGGATTGACAGTCTGAACAAGACCTAAAACTGGCCAGATGTTTGCTAGGGTGTTGCTAAGGTGTTTTGTGTGTGTATTACTAGGTGGTTGCTTATGTGTTCTGGGTGCTTTCCAGGGCATGGCTAGGTGGTTGCTAGGGTGTTGCTAAGGTGTTTTGTGTGTGTATTACCAGGTGGTTGCTTATGTGTTCTGGGTGCTTTCCAGGGCATGGCTAGGTGGTTGCTAGGGTGTTGCTAAGGTGTGTTGTGTGTGTATCACCAGGTGGTTGCTTATGTGCTTTCCAGGGCATGGCTAGGTGGTTGCTAGGGTGTTGCTAAGGTGTTCTGGGTGCTTTATAGAAATTTACTAGGTGGTTAATTGATTGAAGTGATACCAAGCAACTCAATGAAGCCCTTAAGATAATGTTTTAGAAAGAAAGAAAGAAAAAAAAAAACTATGATAAAATTAATGCAATGCCCCAATGACAAAGTAAATTTTAAGCTTCCACAAAATCCTGTATGTCAAAACTGTGGCAAAAATAGCACAGTGTGCTACCAGCTTTATGCTGTTTACTATGAGCAATGATGCACAAGATACACAATATCGGTGCAATATTGTTTATCAGCCAATATTTTAATGATTTTAAATATATCTGTATAGGTCGATATTTAATATAAATTGCCAAGATATTGTATATTACATTTTGCATGCCCATTTTACCATAAAATGTTAGTGTAATATTTAGTAAATCACAAAAATTCACATGCAAAATTTAAAGTTACTAGTTTTAGTGAACTTTAATATCATCCACAGTTAAGTTACAGATACAAATGCTTAATTATCAATAATTATCTGCTAATAATGTCAACCCTATTAGAGATGGACATTTAAGCGTGTGTAGGTTCTACCATGGAGAACATCTTGGAGATCTGTGAAGTGCTGCTGGAGAACATATTGGGCATGATGAAGTTGAGCAGAGACATGAGCTCCAGTAGGTTGTTTTGCAGCGGGGTTCCAGTGAGCAGCAGACGATATTTAGCCCGGGGGGACACAAATAGAGGAGAAACCTGAGTTCCTGAGGGGGCAAAAGCAGTTAAACCTCAGCAGCTAACCCCATCAGGGCAGCACACACTCCTGCTTTTACAAAAACAGACCAGGTGGCTGTAAAAGAGCTCAAGGCATTTATTCTTAATGACCACTGACACGTTGCTATGGATGACAGCTATACATGCAGCTTATGGTGAGCTTACGTTGATGGCCATGAGGTGTCGGTAGCGCAGCGAGTTCATGTTCTTCAGCAAGTGGCCTTCATCAAACACAGCATACTCCAGCTTGATCTTGCAGAACAGGCTGCGGTCACTGTTATTTCCAATAGCAAGGTTGTAACTGTGCACAAGAGACCATCTTAATGAGCTGAGGTATTAAGGAGCAGGACATGAGGCATGGCCATGTTTCATTACCATAAATAATGAATGGGACAGGGTCATTTTACTTGGACCTTTTCACGTTCATTCAAACGCTGAGTATTTCATCATTATTATGTCTTTAACAAGGGTGCTTTTTTTCTATGCTAACTTCACGGCTTGTGGATCTGTGTGTGGCATAGTTCAAAAGATACATATTTCCCCAGGCACCTTCTCAGATTTACATGCAGGTGGTCTATGAAGGATATGACACCTCGTCTCTAACTTCGAGGGTTCAGGGTAAGAACCATAGGCGTATTTGAAAGCTTGAACTTCTATACTCACGTGGAGACAATGATGTTGTAATCCACTATTTGATTCAGAATCTCATAGCGCATATACTTGCGATCCTCGGCAGACCCTACCGAAATAACTCAATTAGATTGACATCAACAGTTTCTTTTATATGTTGCATTAAAGGTTTTTTTTTCATGCTAAAATTTCCTTTCCCATGTTAATGTGTAAACTAAGCCTTTTGTAGGTTGGTTTCTCACCAAAAAGTGGAGCGCTATCAAAACATTAGCTTATTTTCAGCATCCTAATGAAACAAACACAGCAGCACTGGCTCAACCAATAATGTGAGTTTGGGCCGGAAATATCAAGTTAGTTTGAACAACGGTAGATGGTGTCTTTGGGAGTGTTTGGGAAACATAAAAAATAACCTATAAATAAATAAATACATAAATCGATAAAAACTGTTTTTAGGTATTATATGTAATTAATTTCAAATAGTTATGAGAAAACGTTTTGCTCTTTGATCATGACCTGAATGTTCTGGCAGTTATCAACAGAAAGCAAAATGCGCAGTTCTCTCACCAGGTCTTTCCACGTTTTAAAGGGTCTCAGCTCGGTGATTTTCTGAGCCTTCTTCAAAGAGCATCCTGCAATGAGTGTGAGCTCATCCACAGAAGCAGTCTGAAAGAAGCTGAGGATCTCAGATTTGAGTTTGGATAGAGTTTCATCTGATTGGTCAGAGTCAGAGTCCAGTAATACATTCACCAGAGAGGCATCAGAGTCACTGCACTCCTCCTCTGAGCTCACGTACACGTTTTTGGTCACTACCGACTGCTTTACACTCCTCTGAGATGTTTTGGTCCTGTCAAGAGGTCTGTGTGGTTTTGGTTGGGATGGGCTGGGAAGGTCGATAACCTGAGCTTGTTGGCGAGTGTTTGTGACCTGTCTGGTGAGTTTGGCAGCAGTGGAAATTTGAGAGGCGTCATCCTCAGACTCAACTACTAAACGTACAGAAAGAATGAAAGGATTAGGACAATTATGACATGCTTACACTGCATCTTTGTTCTCATGGTTTTATCTAAATTTGAATTAAAATCAGTTATGGGATGGATGGTTGCCTGGCAACTAGCAGTTAAATTTCCGCTATTGAAAACATTAGCCCAGCTGAGACTTAAAATTTTACATAAGAATCTTTTTCTGGATGGGAAAAAAGGCCATCTTTAATTAATTTAATTAAATTGAAATTAATTTAATCTAGCCCAACACCAGCAGGTGTCAGGAAAATGAATAAGCCAGAAACAAACTGTAAAATAAAAAAATAAAATAAATTAAAAGAATAAATTAACATTTAATAAAAACAGTAAACAATACATTTAAAAATGTAAAAAATTCAATAAATAAATAAATTGCAATATATACAGTTTATTACAACATACA
>NW_015651641.1:2529336-2535104 GCF_001515625.1 Sinocyclocheilus rhinocerous
TGTATATATATATATATATATATATATATATGCAACTCCATTTGGTGTCACTAGAGGCACAAACCAAAGGGAAAAATACACCTTATGCACCAATTATATAGATAGATAGATTGATTGATAGATTGACCCAATTGTCTGTTTCTGTATCTGTTTATATAAATAAACAGTATCTGTTTATTAATTCTATTAAATCTGTTTATTATTCTGTATCTGTTTATATTAATAAACAGAAAAGTATGTATATACTATCCGGACATAATAGATCCACCATGCTGTCATTGTGCTGACCTACGATGTCAGTTGTAACACCCTTCCCTGCCATTTATAACTATGAAGACTCCTCTACCGTGGCCTCATGGGATAGTAAAGTGTCCATTGGTTATTGCTTCATGAAAACTGCATATTACTACTGCTTTTGACATACTACAGTAAAGTAGACATAATCATACGTGAGTCTAGTGTGCTTCAAAGCTGTTCACAATAAACCTCCCATCAAATCTCACCAAGGTCAGAGAACATTCGTAGTGTTTCCAAGGCATCGTCAATAAGCCAGCTATATGTTCCTGAAGCACATCCCTGAGTTCCTGCGGGAAGTCACACATTTCAACATTATTCCTCAAGCTCAAACAAATATTTGATTCACATACTGTACCACAATGGCCAACTTTAGTCAGTGATGACTCACATTCTTGTTTAGATGGGGAAACTTCCTCTGGAGTTTTCTCAGCATATGTTCCTGATCTTTAGATCTCGGCTCAGGCCCCTCCTCCTCTGAATCATCCACCTAATGAGACACAAAACACTGCTGTGACCCACCTGATGTATTTTTGTAGGTCGAAACCTGGAAACGAGTTTGCATTTTAGCATTCTGGTTCCATCGTCCGGAAGTCAATGGGGTTTCTTTTATTGGGTTTTTGGTTAAATGCCTGAAATAAGGTCTGTGATTAACACAAGCTCAAGATATTTTCATGTTTTATTCTACAACATCAGAAATACCTTGTGACTTGTGACTATTTTAAAGCATTTACTTGAAAAAGGCAGTTGCTGACAAGTGGCTAAATGGGACTACAGAGGTTGTCGGGACATTAAACGTCATTATCATCATATCAAACAGGAAAACTCATCTACTCAGTCATTTTCACAGCCTCCTTGTGTTTAGAATCCTGCTCTTGCAAACTATTCTAACTCAAGCTTTCAGGGAATGTTTTTGTAATATAAACTGAAAGAGTTAATGGTGGTGTTACTGGTTTATATAGCCTGCATTCAGGTTTTTACTTCTGCCGATTGTATTTAGGCTTCAAAATCCACTTGTGTTCATTTGTGAAGATTATCATGATGAGTAAAACGTGTAAGAATCATGAACCTTTGTTGGTCACAGAGCTAATTTCCTGCAATAATCGAAAAGCCAATGGGGAAAAAATCCTATTGTTTTTTTGTGGAGGGAACCAAAGTAATGATAACTTATGCGTTTGCCTACAAAAACACTGCAGCACTACATAGTGCAGACGCACACGCTCTCGCCAATGACAAATGATGAATAGCCCAATAAATTCAAGTTTCAAGTTTATTTGTACAGCGATTTTCACGATACAAATCATTGCAAAGCAACTTTACAGCAAATTAAGTTTCTACAATATTTAGTGGTAGCTTATCAGTGGTGACTGTCAGTTAATGTACATATGGCAGAAATGTACGGAAAAATAAATTAAAGACTAATAAATAAATCATTAACTGGTAACCCAGGTTGAAAAACATAGTGTTAGTGTCCTTGAGCGGGACACTCTTTTCAATTTAGCCTCAGTGGATTTGCAGCAGCATAAAATGCCTTGCTGTCAGTATTGAGGATCAAAGAGGGAGCGTCCCATATTAATCCAATGACTGGCTCTGAGCTCACCGCAGAAGCCCGCCTCTTTCTGCTGTGATGGGAGCTGTCGCTCTCCTGGGAAGCGCCACACATCTGCTGCTGTCTCCTTTCGTGGCCAGAATCAGACGCTGAAAAGGAGAGCATGTCAACAGGGCTCAGCAGCACACGAATCAATGCAGCAAATGCATTTCACCTCAAACTCAGCTGGATTCAGCATCACTGAAGCCATTCAAGCGATCAATGAGCTTTTATCATGGGAGCTGTTCAGATTGATGGAGTGACTGCTTATCTGTACCTGCCATCCCGGACGTCTTCAGGGGTGAGGGGCACGTGCTATTGGTCACCTAAAATGTCAATGAGATGATTATTGACATGCAGCCCAAACGATGGCCGGAATGCACCCAAAAATCGTCACAGTGGGTGTAGAAAGCGCTTGTTTTTACCATAGGTGATCCTTTCTGCTGTGTTTGTAGAGCTTGTGAGGTAGATCTTGTTGTTCTGCTGTGCTTCAGCCTAGTGTGCTTCAAAGTTGTTCACAATAAACCTCCCATCAAACATTATTGATTAATCAGTTAGAGTGTCAGTATAGAGCACTAAAAAAAAAAACAACAACTGTACAATGCAGTTTTGCATGCACCGTCTCCTGTTAAATATCCTGTTAAATTTACAAAATATCAAAAAATCCAAAATATAAATTAACAAAATATTAAATAACCTGTTAAATTTACTGTGGTTGCCGGAAATTCACTGTAAAAAATACAGTGACAGTGTTTCGTGTATTGCAGGACGGCATATTGGTGCCTGTATATTTTACACCTAAAGTGATATAATGTTTATATAACAAAATCTGCATTTTACCTTAAAATGTACTGATAACCACTTTAATAATGCATGTCGTTCAATAGAAAGTCACACGATGAATCATTGTAAGTACATCATAAATAGCCTGTTGCTAAAATATGGCCAATACTTGTATATACTGTAGACCACAAAACAACATCCGAGTAACACACGACACTAAAATAATGGAAAAACATTAGCTAAATAACAGAAAATGTAACACAAAACACCCTAATGTACAGTACTGATAACAAAAATGAGATGAAATTTTTTTTACCTAAATATTTTTATATGTGATATGTAACACAGGGATTTCTGGGAATGTCCTTTTACTGTTTTTGCAATAAATTATATGGTAATTCATAGTTTTTCCTTTCAAAAACCACACAATTTTACAGTAAAATTACATTGTTAAACCATAAACAGTTAACAAATAAACATTGTTAAACCATAAACAGTTAACAAATAAATAGGTTTTACTATAGAATTTCACAGTCTTTTTCTGTAAAAATTACAAACGTTTTTTTACAGTGTGGGAGCGCTTTATATTATGCCTCGGCCTCAAGCACAAATACTGAAGTTGATTCCTGACCTGACTGGCATCATGGAACTGCCTGTTATCTCAATATCAGAGTCAGAGTCAGAAAGGGCAATGAGATGATCCTGATGGACGTTTGGTTTCAGGAGTCTCTGGAATGATTGTGTCTGACTGGAAGAAAGCAATAAAGCACTGGAGGCCGTCAGGCAAAAACAACGCAAGTCCTGGAGAGGCTTATTACACTGTTTGCATTGGCAACACTTTACTGATGTTTCTCATTCTAGTTAGTAGTCAAGTTTTTTTTATTTAAAATGTTATTTTACTGTAAATAAAGACAAAGGGGACAAACGTTTTTTTTTAAATCTCGAATTGACATTGTTAGAATATAAATACAAATCAATATGATCAACAGCGATGAAGTTTTTGTAATATTTGCATACTTAATTTTCATCTGTTTGTCATAGGTTTGTTATGATGGGTAACACTCTAATTAATGCTATTTTATTTGTTAGCCATTGTGGGATAGCCACTTAAAACATTAAATAAAACATTATTAAATCAATTTGAAGAACAGGGTCTTGTCTCAAGTTCATACTGTCACACTTATCACAGCCTACCGGAGGAATCCACATGATTAGAGGATGCTGCTCCTTTCTTTTTCCTCATTGTTCACTCTTATGCGTTAACAACAGCTCAATCCAGCTTCACGCGTCATGTCATGCATTTCAATCGATACAATCATCGACATCTGACTCGTGCTTCCCCGAATCTACTACCTATCGACTGTAATGAGCTGATTTTTGGACAAGAATAGCATTTCTCTCTAACAAAGAATTCGCTCACCGGCGAGCTAATAAATGATTGCTTTGTCAATAAACAGCCTCGCATCGGCTTCGGCCATCGGTAATGATCAGATGACCCTGTTTAGCTCAGACCATTTCTCTGCACGTTATGAGTCTTTGTGATATTTCACCGGTTGTATTGTACCTAATGTATTTAATGAATGAAGACAGTGCGTGTAATCACGCTAACCAGTTGTAACATCTGTAACTACGGTGGCCGTGAAGGTACGCACGTGTAGTCACAGGACCGAGCGAGAGCATAAACTTGAATACGATACATTACGATTTTATTATTTTATCTTAATTATTATTATTATGTAATTTATTCCTGTGATCAAAGCTGAATTTTCAGCATCATTATTACGCCAGTAATTTATTAATATTAATTACATTTATATTAATAAAATGTTAATGTATATTTCACAATATACAATGTAATAATACAAAAATTTATTATTTCACTATACAGTGTGTAGTGTATATACAGTATAGCGTATACAGTAAAATAGATAAGATTGAATAGTTAACCAAAAGTTTAATTTTTCTTTTTTTTACATTTACATAAAAACATAAGACTCAATTGAACACAAAAAAACTGAACAAAATATATAAGAAAGTAGGCCTACTTTCCCACTAAAAAAATGCAGCAGTATAAAACTATCACATGTCTTTGAATGCAGCCTGCCCTGTTTAAGTAAAGTAAATCTGTCTAGTTTCCGAATCGCAACGCATAAATCAAGTCCTTGTTCTTTCATTCAAACTCTGGCTCCGAGATGTAATGAGATGGCCGACTGTGAGCTCTTGGTTATTTGATTGACAGCATTCCTGTGCACCGGAGCGCTTGATCTTGTTTCATAAGGATGCAAGCTGGCAAGAGGCGAGACAACAATAACAAAGGGTTTCAGATGCTGCTGACGCTGCGACTGCAGTAATACTGCAGCGACTGTTTCACACGTGCTGGTCTTCATATTATGCCTTTGCATAAAGATTAGGGTAGAAACGAACTGATTCTCAGTGCATCATCAGACGAATAATCTAATAACATTGCATTTATCATGCAGCAATGTAAATGGTAGGCTATTCGTTGAAAAGGAACGCGCTGTTTAATAAATGAGAATGGCCAGTTTGTGTCTGGAAAGTGTAGAAATGAACTTGTTTGTTTTCCCTAATTTTGTGGCATGCTGCTATTGTTTAAAGTCAGCCAGTCTTGCGAGTAAACCTAGTCAGGTGACCAGTGGCGCTTTTGATTCATCTAACTGAATCAGATCTTTTGAATCGGTTCACTAAAACAATCCATTCAAATGCGTTCGGAACTTTCTGCAGGTAACACCATTACAAGTGAAAGTCTTTTGTGTATAATGAGTGAGTTATTAAATTATTAACTTTTTATGTCATCCTTTATTAAAAATTGGCATGCCTACAGATCTTTAAGAGGCTCCAAAAAGAGTGTTTAAGCATTTTCTCCACAAATAACAACGCGCGAGAGAGATTTAATTTATTCCTCCATTTGTTCACGACTTTCTTCAAGCTATCGAGAAAACAAACAATATATCCAAAATGAATGAATTGAGTTTTAAAAACGTAATTTTGCGTAAATTGAATTGTGTGTGGACATTTTTATTCTTCTCTCTTTCTCTTCTTGCGAACAAGACTGACTCATTGACGGTTTCATTCAGATTATTTA
>NW_015651641.1:2535386-2566182 GCF_001515625.1 Sinocyclocheilus rhinocerous
TATATATATATAATTTTTTAAAAATGTAGTTCATAGTATTGAATTAATGAAGCTAAATGCTCCTATTTTGACTATATTAATTGCGCATATTTAAAAATAAGTTATGCATATGTCAGATCAGCTCGGTGATTTAAAAAAAAAAATTTTAAATGATTGCGTGATTGTTGACAGATTTTGATGGTGTAACATAATTTTTAACAAAACCCTCTAAAAAATCTTTACAATTTCTATATGCATTTAATTTACATTTAAAAAGAAATCCAAATAAATGTATTGTGAAACACGCATTCATATAGCAACCACCATAAATATTATGCCTTACAAGTCAAAGACCTATAAGATCTTGAGTAAACAGTGAGTTGTGAATGCTGCACATTTGAACCGCATGTTGCCACCTTCCTCGCGTGACGTCAGCCCAGTTGTTTTGGGTCCCTCGGCCAATCGGGAGCGCGCTCGCGCTTCTACAGAAGCCGAGGTGGGTCCAACCTCGCGCCAGCTTTTATCCTCCGTTACTCATCACAACGCCCCCTCGGTAGGGCAATGCACGGGGCTCTGCTTTAAACAGCAGCTCTGAGATGGAAACCCCATTGCAGTTGCAGAACGATTTCTATCCAGAGCAGCAGCAGCACTATAAGCAGCACCAGCAGCACTACTGCGGACGGGAGGAAGAGCGCTCCATCAGGCACTGCACCTGCAACAGCTCCTCCACCTGCGAGGATGCCAGAAAAAGCCAGCCTTTGCACGGGACGCCGCTGGGAACTTTAAGGACACCGTCCGTCTCATCTTCAACCAGGCAAGGCGCTCAGTACAGCGAGTTCACGCCCTCTAGTCATGGTAGTTCATCCAGACATCATCACCACCATCATCATCCTCATCGCGATCTCAACCGGCAGCAAATTCGGGGCAGTCTGGCCAGCAGCCACCGAGAGAGTAACTCTTACACCCAAATAGCCATGAGCAGCTGCAGATACAACGGCGGCGTGATGCGGCCGCTCAGCAACTTGAGCTCGTCCCGCAGAAACCTGCACGAGTTTGATTCGGAGTCCCAGCCGCTGCAGCCCGTCTCTGCGGCGGACGCGTCCGACACGCTCGCCTCCAAGCCGGAGAACAACTCCACCACCCTCATGCCTTACTCGGCGGGGGACGGGGGAGGAGGAGGCGGAGGTGGAGGGGGTGGATGTAGCCACAGCGGCAGCAAATCGGGCAAAAAGAAGAACCAGAACATTGGACAGAAGCTTGGGCACAGGAGGGCCCTGTTTGAGAAAAGAAAGCGTCTGAGCGACTACGCGCTCATCTTTGGGATGTTTGGCATCGTGGTGATGGTCATTGAAACTGAACTCTCGTGGGGAGCCTACGGAAAGGTGCGTAACCTAATAGTCCCCAAATCCTGCAGGTCCCCCCACATAGGTCAGAATTAATTAAGTCCAGTCTGCCTGCTGGCGAGCGAGGGGGAAAACTGCAAGTTTGGGAAGTGCGCGGTTCGGATGGATGAATGAAAAACTGTGGCAAGGTCACGTTTACTGGAAGACGCGTTGCTTCGTCAGTTTTCCTCTCTGGAATTGTTTAGCAACGTAAAATTGTTCCAATATAACAAAAAATCTTAAACTTTATTTACAATTTATGTTTTTTTATGAACGGCATATTCAAGCACTATCACACAAGCAGGAGTTCTGTGATTTGACCGCGGGTGAAATTATATTTAAACAGCTCAATAAACACATAATTAATATTAATGAATGCAAAATTACACAACTCTGCTTCTGTTTGCGAAAGAAAACACTGGAATGAAGCAAACACACGCTGTAAAAACAACAATAATAAAATAAAATCGGTAACGTTTACAGTAAAATACCAGCAGCTGTGGTTGCCAGAACTTTACTGTAAAATGTATGGTGCCATCATTTTAGGTTTTACAGACTTAACTTAAATTTACAGTAAAAAAACGTATTTCATTAACTGATATAATGTTAATATACCAACCCACTGAAGTACTAATATCAGTTTTGTGCCATTGAAATGCACTGACAATCACCAAAAACAGGTGGTGATGAGAAAGTCACATGATGAAAGCTCATCACAAACAGCTTTTCCATAAGCTGAGGAGGGAAATACTTCTGTATATATGTAGAAGGTGCACAGTGTCATTCACACAAAACACTAAACACCATCATGGTAACATATTATACTGAAACAATGCAATAAACATTCATTTAACAACATTAGATGTAAGATAAAACCTAAAAAAAGATAAAAGAAGTGTCATGCAGGGAATTCTGATAGTGTCAGTTTACGGTTTTTCACTGTAAATTACACAATGACTTGTTCTTTTTCACTTCTGTAATTTTAACAGTATTTCACTGTAAATTATATTAAATGTAATCATAATTATTCACCGTTTATAGTATGGAAACTTACTGTTAAACAGTTAACGTGTTTTTACTGTAGTATTTTTACAGTCTTTTACTGTTAAAATCACGATAATTTTTTACAGCGCAGGCAAACAGTGAAACTTCCTAATGTTGTTATAATAAATAGCACCACTAGGCCCTATTGGGAAGCTCGACCAATCAAATTACCGGAACTAACTGTTATACATTAATCTATTTGAAACTCTTAGTCTTAGAAACTCAAATTGAGTTAGTAATTATTAAATATCTTTTGCTGTAATAAGTCTAGCCTGTCATCACTTTTAGAGTCAATTGTACACTCTTCTTCTTGGACTTTCTGTAGAATATTGAACCATAATTGTGTTATTTGTGCATAAATGTATTATTATTTCTATAAGTACTTTAAAATAATTAAATAATCACAGTAATATAAATAATTGATGCCTCTAAAAGTCCCAAAGAGGATATGCATTACTGCAATTCATTTTGCCACAGAGATTCCAATTGACAACATTCATATTTTCTCGATTTATTGTAAAACTATGTTAGATGGTTGATCTGTGAACAAAAAGCACCTGTTTATCTGCTTCAGAATGACTTTAATAGTGCAATCCGAGCAACACATCCCCACACGTGTCTCCCCTGTAAGAGTAACGCCAGGAAAATCAATCATAGTGTGTCTTAAAAATGACATATTGTTTTGTCAATACAGTATGTTGAAAATGAAGGTAAATATGTTGCCACATGGAAGGTTAGTCAAATTTCACTTAAATTATGTAATGGTCTCCGATGTGCTTGCATTAGTGCTTATGTTGTGATATTTTCAGGAAGGTGTAACTTAATCCAAACACTCACAAAAGTCTCTGAATCATTAATATAAAACAGTAATGTGTTGCAATAATATTTTTTATAGGTTTAATCGTTTTGCAATTGTTGTGTATGTTTAAACCGACTAATCCATAATGAGCTGAATTTGTCCTTTTCTCCTTTTTTTTTCAGGAGTCACTGTATTCTTTAGCCCTAAAATGCCTGATAAGCCTTTCTACAATCATTCTTCTTGGGTTGATTATCATATATCATGCCAGGGAAATCCAGGTAACTCAGAGCTGTTTACTGTGTCTTCACTTTACTGTCATGTTAATTTTGGTGCTTTTTCGCAGAAGGTTCTGCTGTCGTAAGAATCAGCGAGTTTTAAACACATTCTCTCCTCCAGACTAATGCTCAACACATTGTGCTTGAAATGATACCCATTACCATAGAATTACAATCGGATTATCTTCAATAGCACTGAATCCTCTCCGTTTCTCACCGGCTTAACCGAATCATGCCATGAAATCCTGTCAGTGACTCGTTGACCTGGTTTAACAGTAGCCGTTCACAGCTTATTAGCCAGTTGAATAGACAAGACTAAGTTGAATGGACATTTTTCCTAATAAGCTTGGACTTACTTTGAGTATTTTTTAATCTTCATAAAATCATTACAGAAATCTATTAGAGCATGACTCGGACTTGCAGTTCTCAACATAAATGTAGTTTATAGATTAAGTATGGAGGCTTTCTGTACAATGTCTCTATATTGGTATTAGTAAGTGTCCAAATCTGCACTTAAGGCAGATTTTGCCCTTATTTGTTGAGAGAAAGAACTTGACTTGATGGTTATAATACTTGGAAAGCACTCAGTCCTATGACCTTGCATCAGTGAATTGTTGTATTACGGTATTACTGGTGAATTATATACAATTCAGCATCCATATCTCCATTGTAATGCAAAAGATGCCTTTTAGCTTGTGTTGGCCAGGATGAAATCCTGTACATTTCTGAACAGTCTTCATGATGTTTCTTAAAATACTCTGCAGCCAAAGAAATGTAGCTTCAAAGATTTATTTGATTTATTCCACTTCTCCACTTCACTTTCATATTCATTCTTTCAGGGTTCCCATGGTCATAGAAAACCAGAACATTTCAGTGAACTGTGATTTGCAAGCCTTATTAAATTAATAAGCAAATTAATTAATATCAAATTAAGTAATAAAATCTTAAATGAACTAAATAGTAATTTATGTAACAGAAATCACTTTTTATGTACATTATGTATAAAATGGTTTTTAAAGTCTACACTCTAAAAATGTTGGGTTAAATACAACCCAGTGCTGGGTAAAATATAGACAAACCCAGCGTTTAACCCAACCTTATGGGTAGTAACCCAAATGCTGGGTCAAAACAACCCAATCGCTGGGTTTGTCCATATTTTACCCAGCGCTGGGTTGTATTTAACCCAGCATTTTTTAGAGTGTAACCTAGTTGTCAAAAAGTGTACAGGAATCTGTAAAATGTTTTTTTTTCTTCATTTATTTATATATTAATTTATTATTATTTAATTTAACTTGCAAATAGAGACAAACATCTCATTCAAGTTGAATCAGACAGGCTTATTATTAAGTGAAACCATGTGTGGCTTTTCCAGTAGGGAAATATGACTGTTATTTTCTTGTGGGATGGACAGATTAGTCCAAAGGATTTAATCACAGAGGGACATGTCAATTTCACATTGATTTACATACATTTAGCAGTCAAGGATATTGCCTGGGTTTTGAATTTCATGGCTGTAAAAGCCTAATTTCAGCTTTTTTTTTTACCTAAAATAATATGTTTTTCTTAAAAAATAATTATATATGCATGTTTGCCTATTTTACACACCAGTATTTAAATAAATTGTGTAATTTAAGAAAAAACTAATTTTCTTGGTACAATGTACTGTTTAATTCTGTGAAGAATTAGGTCTAAGTTTTTTGGAAATTGCCCATTTATATTTTCATTTTGACCAAATAACAAATCTGAATTTCCCACCTTGTCAAAGGTTAAAGGCATTGCTTTAGACAGCTGTAGGCAAAATCACCGGACCAGCTAATGAGAAAATGTATTTTCTTGGCTTATGCTATCATACAAAAGTGGATATTTTAGGTTTGACTAATACTTGCGTTAATAGCAAAATATATAAATCAAGGATAAGGCCAAGGAGCGCCAATAAGCTTGTACTGCCAGTAAGTACATAGTGCCAACAAGATCGTAGTGCTTTTGGCAGCACGGAGACATTAGTTAATAGTGTGTGTGGTCAGAATGAAGGGGAAATAAGATTAGTCGTTTTTTTATTAGTCACCTGTTTAAGTTTGCAGCAACATTTTGGGCTGAAAATGACCATTTCATTTTCACACCTTCATATACTTCCAAACCTATATGACTTTATTTTGTAGAACAAAACATGTATATGTAAAACATGTGTAATACAACTACTATCAAAGCTTAGTTGTGTGTGTGTGTGTGTGTGTGTATACTGGAAATTTGTGCATCAAGACAAATCACACCAGGTTTGACATAAGATTTGACAGAAGTCATATGGACTACTTTTGTGGTGCTTTATTGGCTCTTTTTGTCATTTTTGGAGTGTCGCATCATCCAACCCAATTCACTTTAATTGGAAAAGAACAGCATTAACATTCTTCAGAATATCTTTGTGTGTGTTCCACAGAGTGAATTATTGTAAAAGGTTGCGTTGCGCTAAAGTCAAACCAGTAGTGAGTCATTTGCCGTAATGTAGTTGACAATGACTAAAGCTGCAGAAGGCCACATGAATTATGAAGCATTCTTAAATTTGACTTGTGATGTTGCTCAATCAGCTGGTTTCTGTGGCGTGATCCAGTATGACTCCAGGGTTTTCGATGCAATGGCAGACAAAACAAGAAGACGAAAAAAAATGACCTTCAACAGGGATGGAAGAAACTTTGAATTTAGGTACTCAGCCTTGCCAAGAGCACAGCTGATGAACAGCCATCCAGCAGAGATGTCAAAGAGCCTTGTTGAGATTTCCTCAGTGTGGCCATTGAGGTGAAGGCAATTAGGTGTTGTTGGCATAGCAGAGGAATGAGAAACCGTGCAATCTGATGATAACAAAACCAGACAATCTGCCTTAGATATAAAACATTCTGGTGACCGATGACCTCTGTTGCACTGATGAAAAAGCTGGACCTTTTCAACTCACTAGATAGGATCTTGTGTCTCTGTGTTAAAAAAGAAATAGTCAGCAGAAATGAAAATTCTGTCATTATTTACTATCACTCTTAACAGCCGGAGAAATGTAGCATCAAAGATTTATTGATTTATTCCACTTCTTTCTTGTTCTTTCTTTCTTTCATATTCATTCTTTCAGGGCTCCAATGGTCATAGAAAATTTCAATTTTAAAATTGTGATTTGCAGGCCTGGGAAAATTATAAATTAAAAATGTATACAGTTAAATTAAAATGAAAATGTATTAAACAATAAATCAATACATCTAAAATAAAAAAATCTAATAAAAATCAACCTTTATGCACTTTATTTATGATGTTCTATCCCCATTATTATTTAATTTTTTCTGTAAACCACAAAAAGAGAGGTTTGACAGAATGTTCAAGCTGCTCTTTTCCATACAGTGGCTTTAGATGATTTACACAGCTTGTGCCAAACTCCACAAATGTCTCCTCAGAAAGCACAAAAAGTAATAGATGGTGCCTGCAACACCAAGCTCATGAGTTCAGTTCCCTCAGGCAATGCATGCACAGATAAAACTTTAATCTTGAATGCAAAATATGGATTTAAAACACATCAATTATGACAAAAATGTCATTTTTGGGTGTACTGTCACTTTAATACAATAATGCTTCTGCTCTGCATACAAATAAGCGTGCATTATTGTTGATCAGATGTTTTAGAAATTAAATCAAATTACAACATAAAATTGTGACAGTACAGTATATGGAAACACACATGGGTTTGTACATATCTGCATGTACATGAAACAACATCACTGTTTTGTAATATGCATGCAAATTCCCCCTCCCCCCCCCCAAAAAAAAGCCATTAAGAGCCTTGGCTCTGCAACCATAAATGCCTGAGCAGTTTTATTACTTTTCACACTGTTGAATTATAACGGCATGCATTCATGAGCCAGTTGCGCTCTCTGTAATATTTAGGGCCCACAAGCACAAATGTCTCCTCAGAAAGCACAAAAAGTAATAGATGGTGCCTGCAACACCAAGCTCATGAGTTCAGTTCCCTCAGGCAATGCATGCACAGATAAAACTTTAATCTTGAATGCAAAATATGGATTTAAACACATCAATTATGACAAAAATGTCATTTTTGGGTGTACTGTCACTTTAATACAGTAATGCTTCTGCTCTGCATACAAATAAGCGTGCATTATTGTTGATCAGATGTTTTAGAAATTAAATCAAATTACAACATAAAATTGTGACAGTACAGTATATGGAAACACACATGGGTTTGTACATATCTGCATGTACATGAAACAACATCACTGTTTTGTAATATGCATGCAAATTCCCCCTCCCCCCCCCCAAAAAAAAGCCATTAAGAGCCTTGGCTCTGCAACCATAAATGCCTGAGCAGTTTTATTACTTTTCACACTGTTGAATTATAACGGCATGCATTCATGAGCCAGTTGCGCTCTCTGTAATATTTAGGGCCCACAAGTCTCTGAGGGACATCAATCATAGGAATGCTTTACCAGAGAAATGTGCCTCTCTGAAGGGACCAGGCGGGGGCCCTACGCATTACAAATGCATGCACATCATCGCCATATTGATACGAAACATAAGTATTTCATTTTTTTAACCAATAACCTTCATTTGTACCAGCAGCTTATCAGTTGGCAATTTTTGTACCAGCAATTTATCAGTTAACAATATGGTTGTTAGCTGCAGTTGAACCACAGATCGCCTGTATTATGGGATGTCTAACACTTGATAATGTCAGTGCATGTATAGGGCAGAGACGGGTGATGAGCGCAAGCGAGCAGTGCTGATGCACTATAAAGGATGTGAACTGCCTTTTTCTGTGACAACTAACTCTACCTGAGACGACTGCCGAGTGTCACGTATATCCCTCACCACTGACCCCTGAGTTTTCACTGAGCTGGATTACAGTATAGAGATTATAAGATTCAAATAAAAGATGTTAATCTAAGTCTAAGCAGAAATCTATGTCTGCTGGCTTTAATTTAATTTAATTTAATTTAATATTTAATTTAGCTTAATCTAATTGTTTAAATTACTGGATCATCTATATTGTAATTTAGCTCAGAGAAAATTCTAAGGTGTTGTAATTTTAGACAGAACATTATAAAAATATCAATAATTTCACATATTTTAAATATCTTAAAATAATTGTCAGTTGAAAAAACATCTTTTAATTCTTCCCTGATTTACCAAAACATGTTACTACTATTCTATAATGTTTTAGTAGAAGGAATAGAATCTACAATTCCTTGATCATTTTCATTTAATTTGTTAAATTGCTACAGCATCTATACTGTAATTTAGCTCTTAGAAAATTCTATGTTATAATTTTAGACAAAACATTATAAAACTAATTTCACATAATTTCACATATTAAAATATCTTTAAATAATTGTCATTTGAAGAAATTTAGTGTGCAAAAAAATGGAAAGGGATAGGATCAACAGTAATTTCATTTCATTTCTAGCGCATTTAGTCTATAGAAAATTAGAATAGAAAGATATCATCATTTCAGACAGAATATTATAAAAATAATTGTCAGTTATGACTTTTTTCAATTTAAATTTTCACTCTTCCCTGGTTTACCAAAACATTTTACTACTATTCTTTGCAATGTTTTTGTAAAAGGAATATAATATACAATTCCTTAATATTTAAATTTCTATTTCTGTACTGTAATTTATTCATAGAGAATTCATTATATCAGAAATTATCATTTTAAACATTATAAACAAAAATAATTTCAGATAATTTCAAATATTTGAAATTATGATGCATATTGTCATATGATGCATTTTTAAAGATCAATATTTTGTGTATTTGGTGTACCAGAATATGCTGACATGCTTTAATGCGAGCCGTTTTAGTGGGGCGTGGCAGAATCTTAACTTTGATAAAGAATATCTACACTGTAATTTAGATATTCTATCAGATATATTTTTGAATAGTATTTTCTTCTTGTATTGGTTTTTGAATCCCCCTTTTAAGTAATATATAGCAATTATTTCAAGAAATTTGAATATTTGAAATTATTTTTGTTTATAATGTTGTTTAAAATGATAATTTCTGATATAATGAATTTTCTATGAATAAATTACAGTACAGAAATAGCAATGTAAATATTAAGGAATTGTATATTCTATTCCTTCTACAAAACATTACAAAGAATAGTAGTAAAATGTTTAGGTAAACCAGGGAATTATTAAACATTATTAAAAATTTAATTTAATTTAATTTAATTTTGCATCTAAATCACTAGAGAAGAGAATTAAAGTGGTCACAGTTTTTTTCTCTGAGATAAGTTACATTATAGATGTTGTCAAATTAAACTAGGTTGTTTTACTACTTGAATTAATTTCATATGTGACAACCGTTGGCTTTAATGTTTTATTATTTTATTTCATGTATGTTTAATTTAAATTGCTAGAGAAAAGAGTTAAATTAGGTTACAGTTAACGTAATAATACAACAGCTGTCATTCTTTTTTGGCGGCGTTCAATTACACAAATGCAAACTCTGAAAGCATGCTGGTCCTCCTTCAAAGAAACGTGAAAGCTGAAAGCAACCTATACAACTGAGGATTTACTTAGCAAAGTGGCCTCTTAGGACCCACTTTGATATCATAAATTAACCATTGCATTAATTTGTAATTGGGCTGAACCTCTCTACCTAATTCTCTAATGAGATTGAGCAATTTCTTTTCTTAGCGACAAGATATATGTTCCCATTCTCTACATTATACAGATTAAATATTGAGCCATGCTCCATTAGTTATATTGAGCTCTTCTGAAACCAGTAACCAATCCCTGCTGCCTACTAGACAGACGGAGAGCACAAAGACAGACAACCTTTTGTCATTGCACTTGTCAAGGCGACGCGAGGCGAAAACAGGAGCACAAAGCAGCGAGCCCCCTTTATACGGACACGTGTTTGATAGATTACTGTATTGTCGCAGTGTTTTACCAGAGTTCAGGTCTGGTAAAGCAACAGTGAGTGTGGCTGCTTCAGAAGAGCCATCGACCTTGTGTTGCGCTGATCAGTTTAGGCCGTATTTTATTGCGGTTTTCATTAATGCACGCTCTGCCAAAGTCAGCCTTGCATCCATCATTCGGGCTGAGCTCTCTAATGAGGAGGCCGGGGGTGATGGAGCTACTACTGCAAATCTACCTGCACTCTTTGATATAGCCATTTATATGCACTGTAAAAAATGACCGTGAATTTAACGGTAAAAGACTGTAAAAATGCTACAGTAAAAACCTGTTAAAAGGGTTATATACAGTGAAAAACTGTATTGGACATTCATTTTACGGTAGTATACCGTTTTTTGGAAGTGAAAAAGACCGTATAATTTACAGTGAATAACCGTAAATTGACATTCCCAGAATTCCCTGCATTACATTTCAAATTGGATGTTTTTTTGTTGAAATAACTATGTTTCTTCCGTACATTTTACGGATTTTTTTTTACAGTGTGCGCCAAATGTAGCTGTAACATTAATAGACTTGAGAAAAATTCTGAATATTGATGAGTCAAAAAACGTAATCAATTTATAATGTTTATTACATATTTTAAAGATTAAATTGTTCAGTTCAGCCATACAATTTCTATTTCTGTACTGTAATTTATTCATAGAAAATTAATTATATCAGTAATTATAATTTTAAACATAACATTATAAACAACAATAATTTTCAATAATTTAAAATATTCAAATTTCTTGAAATAATTGTTATTTATTACTTAAAAGGGGGATTTAAAAACCAATACAACAAGAAAAAATTTTTTTTTAAATAGTTGTTTAAAAATAAGCAAGGCATGTTGTCTGTGTTTTAATGAAACAAGTTGATGACATTGTTTGAGATGTCTTTGTTATGGGCTATGGTTAGGAGTAAGGGTAGGGGTAGGGTTAGGTTAGGGTTAGGTCAAATAATGTCATATTTGCATTAAAAATGACATAACTGAGCGAATGACACTTAAAGACAGTTGTCATAAACATGCATAAAACCTCCTTCATATTCATGACATGTGTCATGTCATGATTATGAAGGTGTCATGTCAGTCTTATGCACACCCCTTCAAGTAAAGTGTTACCAAAATATCTTCATGGACCATGATCTTTACTTAATATCCTAATGATTTTTGGCATAAAAGAAAAATCGATAATTTTGACCCATACAGTGGTTTTTTGGCTGTTGCAAAAAATATACCCAAGCGACTTAAGACTGGTTTTGTGCTCCAGGGTCACATTTTTAGAATGATTTTTATCTATATTTTGCACTTCTGCTTTGTCTTGGTTGAATGAGTTGCAGCAGTCATGCTCTCGGACTTGTTGAGGTTATCAGGTACGACCCTTAGCTGTTGTAACCAGGCCATTACACGTGCACCTTCCCCTCTGTTGTCAAATTCAGCATTTTCCCATAACTACCCGCTCAAGCACTCGGTAGGAATATTGGATGCTTGAAGGTGAAGCACCCTCGAGTATTGTATTGCAGGTCATCCATTACCATAATTGGTTTTACCTACCAAGTAGGTTTCCTTACCTAACCCATTCTAAATGTTTAATTGCTCCGTTTTGAAGCTAGTAAGTTGAAAGCGGTGCTTTCGTGACATGTTTTGCTCATATACACAAAATTAAAGCTTCATGCTTATCATCCTTTGTGCAGGCTATGTGGTTTGTTGGTGGTTGTTGTTGTTGCTAAGCTTTGAGTAAGATAGCGTCTGTCACCGTTCGGAAAGGCAGCTTGTATTTCGCTGTCTAAGTTACACTCGCACGGAAAGTCGAACAACAGCCTAAACTAACAGACGGGCTGGTTAATGTTACAGCATCTCTGGCAATTGTCAGGCCTTTTAGGACACTTGATGTGTCTTATCTGCTCTAAAATCTCCCTTTCTTCTGGTCTTACGATTTCTGTCATGAGTCAGTGTAGACGGGAATGAGTAGATTTGATTATTTTACCCGTGAGGCCTGATTTTATTTTTGGGAGAATCCCATGTTTTTGATGTTTTTTTTGGGATGTGTTTGAATTAGAATATGTTGTAGGAGTATGTGATTTGTGTTTGCATGTGCGTCGTATGAATATGACGGATTAGTGTCATATTTTGAGGTCGTATGATTCATGTGACTAACATGTGTAGGTGGTATTACAAGGGTCTAAAATGGAAATGTTTATTTTGTCATTACAGTCTTTTGTCTAAAAAAAAACCCCTTCTAAAATCTTTGAGGAATGAAGGATTTATTTTCTGTCCAAATGATTCAAGATTTATAGTGATGGTTGCTAAAGAAATCATTACTATCACCATTAATTATTATTGCTTAAACAAGGTTGGGCAAAATAGCTCAATATTTCAGTGTCACTATCTAAAAATGTATGTATTTTCTATAATTAAATAATATTAATTCTATAATTTCTAAAACTTAAAACCTTTTTTTCAATCAGGTAAAACCATCATTTTAACTTTTAGGTACATTTAATATATTTAATGTAAAAAAGTAAAATACTATAAAAATGTAGTTAAATAATGAAGAATGATATTTAATCATTTTAATTTAGGCTCTTTATGCACTAATATGACACATATGATAATATGTACATATACATGATGCACTGAAATGGACAGCTTTGATAATGAACTGATGAATCTAACTTTACATATATAATGCTAATTTTGCTATAAAACGAAATAAATTACATAAAATGTATAAAAATTTCATAAATTACATAAAAAAAATTACATAAAAAAAATAAAAATACATAGTCTATATATTATATAAACATTCTGAAAAATAATTTTAACAATTGTCATACCTTAAAATAATTGTCATTGAAGAAATTTAGTGCTCAGAAAATAAAAAAAAAAACAGAAAATACCAATCCATTTGACTAAAATTCTTTGTAATTCATTTGTAGTGATGATTGCAAAGCAAGCATTAATATTACCATTAATTATTGCTCATACTAAGGCTTTGTAAAATAGTTCAATATATATATATATATATATTTAATATCTCAATATTTATGTTTTTGCTATAAAATGACTTAAAAATATTCAGTCAGTTAAACCATAATCAACAACTTGAAGCCAAGTGCATTTAGTATATTTACTGTAAAAAGTAAAAATTTAAAAGTTTAGTTAAAGTTTTTCACTAATAAAAAATTATGATAATTAATGTTTTTTTTTAAAGGTAGGCCTTTTATGGACCAATATAACAAATCTATAATCTAATCACTTTAATATATGAAAAATGACACATGAACAATTTAAATATAACATAAGCAATTCATTGAATTTAGTTCTGAATTGATATTGATTTGAAACGGATGTACTGTAAATTAATCATACATAATGACTAATGCTGTTTTTGCTATAAAAACAAAATTAAATATATAAGTTTAAATTCTAAAGTATTATAAAAAAAATTAAGCAAGGCTTTGCAAAATAGCTCAAAATTTTTCAATCCCAATATTTTTCTGCCTATTTATGATATTCAGTATCTCAATATTTATGTATTTGCATTTTTTTCCCCAATCAGGTAATCTATAATTTCATCTAGTAAAAAAAGTAGAATGCTGTAAAAATTTAGTTTAATACTGTAAAGGTTTTTCACTAAAGAAGAATAATGTTTAATCATTTTAATTTAGGCCCTTTATGCACCAATATGATAATACATAAAATAAACAGCAATATTTAAATAGTTTTTTTTTCTTATATTAAAGTATTTTAGTAAATATAATCTAGGTAAATATTGCTGTTTATTTTATATATTGTCATATTAGTGCATAATGAGCCTAAACAAAAATGAGCAATTATGCAAGCAAGCAATTATTATATTTATTTGAGCATATTCTCACCTTTGAATGGTTAGTCTGTTTCTTCAGGAATTTAAATCTTGGAGGTTTTTAAACCAGAGGCTATGCAATGTTGTGGCATCTTGGAAAAATTGATCTGTACTGTGAGTGACGACACTGTGACCGTTCTAAGATGGCAGACGCGTCGACGTGTGGAATGTGGAATCTACGAATACATATCTATGGTAGCAACAGCACAGCCTTGTGCTAATAACTACTCAGAAGCCTTTAGCAACAGCGTAGCAATGCACTGGAAGTCACTTCAACATATTTTTGTACGGTCAAGCAGCACTCAGATTTACTTAATGTTTTAATGCATTATCACTGAATATATGATCTGGGTTATTAATCTCATTTGCCTCCAGAAGTGGAGCTGTTTTTCTTAATGATGAATTTAGAGATTAGGAACTCAGTCTAAATCAAGGTTATTTGGCAGCGTGATGGTTTATATTATAACATTTCCATCTATCCTCTGCCAGGTTTCATGTCATTTGATTTATTCAAACATCTGCATCTTTGTCAGCCATATGATCCGGATACTGTGGAGAGTAGATAACTGACCATAAATGTGATTGAACTGTCTAAACGTTTAGGTTTTATACGTGTGCTACTACATGAGGAGAAAACCACAGGACAGCACTGAAGCAGCATCTCAAAACCTCAAGCGAGAGTCATATTAAAGAATAATTCGGTTATGCGCCGCATAAACCCATTACTCGTGAAATAACCCTGTGCTGTAAGAAGGCAGGAAAGCCGTTTCACATATCGGATCAGAGGTTTATCATTTGCACCTCGTCTCGTATCAGATAGCCACAGTCTCGTTGGATAAAGTCTGTCAGCAGAAGCCTTTGAATTGTGCTGACTGCACCGCTCTGGTGAAATATCTCACGCTGATGTTGGCTGTCGGTACCTTGAGGTGATTGAATGCACAGAAGAAACCGCAGCTGATCGGCACAGAGCGTTTGGGAGGGCAGAGATCTGACGCTTGAGCACAACAGACGGCTTCCGGAAGTAAAATCTCATTCATTATCTCCACAGAGAAGTCGATTTTTAACAGCAACATTTATAAACCTTTCACGCCTCAAGACAAGCCTACTGTATCAAAATCAGTGTGATTTCAACTTCGTTTTTAAGAATTCCTAGTGAAGAACTACACTACCCATAATGCTGAAAAGACCTTGACCAATCAGAGATGTCGCTGTTGCTATGGAAACAGAAAGCACATTAATAGCACTCAAATGAAAAGGGTTTCCCTACACTCTCAAACCGCTTACATATTTGTACACTTAAGAAAAATGGTTCTAAACAGTACCAGAAAAGGGTTCTTCGGCTTGTAACAATAGCAGAAATGTTCTAACAACAGTTATTAGTATAATACATTAATGAATGACAATGGACATTGAACATAAATAAATGCTTAAAGAAGTAAAACAAAATATAACATAAAATAGTGTATTGAAGACCAAGCTCCAGTGAAACATCTTCACAATCCTCTTTGATGCCTTTAAGTTAATCGCTATCTTTGATGTGATTGAAGGGCAGTTTCTCTCTGCAGATGATGAGGGTGTAGCATCTGAAAAGCACAAAGCATCATATGACCCCTTTAAAAGAAAAAAGTGATATAAAGTCATGGGATAGTTTTATTATTTTTTTGTGACTGGGTGTGAATTATAAATTCATGGTCTCTTTTATTTACTTTGTGGAGAAGAGGAGAGAAGTTTCCACAGCTTAGCAGAGCTGCACACACTTATATGTGACCAAAATCAAAACAAAAAAAAAAGATAAGAACATGTTTGTTTGGAAACCAGTTACAATTTTACATTTTAAAGTTACATTTGTATTTAAATTTAAGAATAAAATCATTTACCTGTTGAGAGTGTGTTGACAGTCTGTAGTTGGATCACTGAACTCCAGAAAATCACTATGAGGTGCTTTGTCAGTTACAGATTTGAAAAACAAAAGGGCGGGAATAAAGAACCCTAAACTCTAACACAAAGAACCATTGCAGCATGAAAGGGTTCTTCAGAATGCTATGGTTCTAAATAAAACCATTACTGCATGTAAAGAACCTTTAAAGAACCATCTTTTTTATATCTGAATATTCTTCTGTAAACTTAAAATGTATTGTTTTTATAGAAGAAAATCAATAAGTGACTATTGATATTTTACTGTTGTTTCTGAATAATTTACATGATTTTTCAGTGAGCTATGGGATGAGTAGTTCATTCAAGTGCTGGGTTGAAACCTGTTTCAATCAATCCGCGTTTTGATGAATTGATATCGATTCCTAAATCCCAAGATCGATCTTTTAGCCTGTGCTGTTTTCTGTTGATGCAAACAAAACTTCAGTAAACATTATTTGTAGCACGCCTCCTATAATTTAAATAAGCGTTTTGCTTTACTTATAAGAAACAAAGTCGCTGCTTTCAATTTCTGTTATTTAATTTAATGACAAGTATGTTTGAATAAATATGACTGAATAAACCATTTTTTATAATATTTTATTTATATTTTATAATTGTATTTTATATTTCAGCAATAAATTGGAGTAGATTTTTTTTTATTTGAAAACTGATAGTAAATTTCACAATTAAAAACTCATTGAATTGAACATAAGATTTTAAAGTAGAAGACTGAATTAGGATTTTCTTTTAAAACCTGTACTCTAATAAACTTTGTTTTATTTACAACTTTGAAAAATCATTTTTACAGTATATATTATTAGAAAGTTGTTATAAAAACTGCAAAAATGTTTACATTTAAAAAAAAAATTTTTTATACATTAAATGTTTGTACACCACATACATTTTATTTGAGTGTTTATTATCATATCTGAATTTAAATAGAAATTGAATTCATTTGAGTTAAATAGCTTGGGCTCCGTTATTAATTTTAACTTTTAATGTTATAGTAATGTATGAAGTGAGAGAGTTTCTTACAGTTACAAATTTTCTATGTAGCAAGAGCAGAAAAAAGCAATGCGGCTCCAGAGCCCACCAGTCAGTTGGAGAGAAACCTGGCTGTATCTGGCACGTGAGAGAAGCCTTTGAGCAATGCACCTTGCCAGAAGCTGACAGGCCGAGGTTGAAATTACAGCTAGTGAACAGAATAAATTCTCAAAAATATTATTTAAGAAAATAATGTATTATTTAAATACATTTTAGTTTTTATTTTATATCAAAAAAATATTTATATTTATTTTATTTAAAAAAAATTCTGGTTTTTTTCCCTCCGGATAGCTGTTCATGGTGGACAACGCTGCAGACGACTGGAGGATAGCCATGACCTACGAGCGCATCTTCTTCATCTGTCTGGAGATCTTGGTGTGCGCCATACACCCCATCCCGGGCAACTACACCTTCACGTGGACGGCGGCATTTAAAGTGTGATTTTAACAGTAAAACAGTTATAAAAATAAATTATTTTTTTTTAAAGAATGTATATATATATATATATATAATTTTATTGCATTATATATTTTTTAAATCATACAATTTTCATGAATTCATGTTTTGGTAATTCACAGTTACTATGTGAGTTTTTTTTAGAAAATGTATACATACATTTTAGAATATATGTTTAAGTGTATATATTATATTATATTATATTATATCACAGTTATAATGAATTCATGTTTTGGTAACTCACAATTACTATGTGAGTTTTTTTAGAAAATATATGTGTATATATATATATATATATATATATATTAGTGCATATATTATATTAAACATTTTAATATTATTTTAAAAATTTTTTTTTCGTAAATTCATTTTGTGGTAATTCACAGTTTACTAGGTGATTTGTTTCAGTAAATAAGATCAACACACGCACACAATTAGATCAATTTTTAATTATATACAATTGTACAGAAGTACATTTTCTAGAAACGGAGCTCTAAGTATCAAAAATGCATCATTTCAGAGAAAACAAAGATACTGTGCCTTTCTCTTAAGCTGTTGAACCCTCTAGAGTATCAAATCTTTCACGTTGCAGACCTGGAGGGCCTCTGTGAGCTTTTAAACAGCAGTTAAATAGGTTTGGAAAGCGAGTCAATTGTGTCCCAACTCAGCTAGATCCCTCAATTAGCCAATTAAGTAATAGCTTACAGCAACAACAGCACGTCCAACTACTGCAGTGGAGCGAGCACTACTTAAATGTATAATGTGAGACAAATTAGCACAATTTTCATGGCTGATTGATTGACTTACAATTAAGCCATAGATGAGTGTAAAGTAATTGTATTTGTTTTTCTAATGTCATTTTACCCTTACTAGATACCATGACAACATGGATGTAACCAGCAATTTCCTTGGAGCCATGTGGTTGATCTCAATAACTTTTCTAACCATTGGATATGGGGATATGGTCCCCAATACATACTGTGGGAAAGGAGTCTGTCTCCTCACCGGCATTATGGTAAGTGCCGTATCTCAGCGTAACATAGAGTTTGTTTTCGATTGAATACTTAAGGCAGTTGTTTGTTTTGTCAGGGAGCCGGATGCACTGCTTTGGTGGTCGCTGTGGTCGCAAAAAAACTGGAATTAACCAAAGCCGAAAAACATGTACATAACTTTATGATGGACACCCAGCTGACAAAAAGGGTAAGTCTGAACTCCTAAATCAAGTGAGTCTTGTGGCGTCGTATGTCACCGTTTGTTTTTAATCCCTGCAAACCTGTGAAAATAATACCCAGCTTATGCAAAGTGGAAAATAATGTGCATCTGTTAAATATAAACAAAATGTGTGAATTTATTAACGGGACACCCTGCTTCCAAAACATTATTTTGAAACCCGAATACACAAAATTCTGTTTTTTGAGAGGAAGATTACATATAATAAAGTTAAAAACAGTTACGACGTTGGCCTGACAGAAATGTGAGAAATAGGCTGGACATGTAAAAAAAATAG
This sequence comes from Sinocyclocheilus rhinocerous, assembly GCF_001515625.1. NCBI lineage: Eukaryota > Metazoa > Chordata > Actinopteri > Cypriniformes > Cyprinidae > Sinocyclocheilus > Sinocyclocheilus rhinocerous. Next base: position 2,554,606 of record NW_015651641.1, read on the forward strand.
GCTAGATATTCTAGCTTTCGTTCTTCAAGCATGGCTTACTTGGTTAGCCAGATAAGCTTTGTCACATAAACGAAGTATATTCTTTTAAGATTAGCCAATTACGTTAACAGAGGCTTAATGCTAATGCTCTGCAACATGCTAACACCAAACTCTATACAGTGCGACAGTGTCTGCTCAATTTTCAGCAGCCTGGTGGTGCTTATGGAACAGCAGCGATACAGTGTTTCCAAAGCAGCACTGCGCTTATGAACACTACTTTAATATGCATTAAACAGAGGCATGATGAAAAGAAAATACCATCTAAACTTTTCTAAAGACAATCAGTTTCCCTCAGAGATGCATTCATATAAACCCCCACCCCCAATTGTATCGCGATTCGTTTAACATCTCAACCGACTTGAATCGTCACATATTTTAGCAATAATTAGCAAGCTACCGTATTGGCCCGAATATAAGACGACCCTGATTATAAGACGACCCCCCTTTTTCCAGATGTACCTTTTCAGTACATATCCCAAGGTTTCGCTATTCTAAGGCCATGTCCACACGTCCACGGGTATTTTTATAAACGTTTTTTATAAATATGAAGAGTTTTTCCTTCTTCCGGTTTAAAAAAAAAATCTCCGTTCACATGAAAATGCAAACGCATGCTGTGAAGCACTGTCATGAGCATGCCAAGCCAACAGGTGGCGATATAATCTCAACCGTAAAGCCATGTTGGCCAATCAGAAGCCTGAAAAAGTTTCCAGTAGGCGGAGATAACAGTGCGGGCTCCGACGTCACAAGCCAAAATCTCCGGTTTCGCTGTCTACACGATAACACTGCAAGAACCGGAGTTTTTGAAAATCTTCACCCTGGCAGGCGTTTTCAAAAATGTTCGGTTTCAGTGAACTGGTGCTGCGTTTGCGTGTGGACGAACGGCCAAACCGCATAGAAAAAGCTGCGGTTTTAAAAATAACCGCGTTCGTGTGGACAGGGCCTAAAACTTATTATGCAAACCAAGTAAGCCACGTTAAATCATTGGGGCTCAGGACGCTTCAGCAGACCTAAGCACTGAATGCTACAATGCTAACTCTCCCACAGGTGAAAAACACAGCTGCTAATGTTCTCAGGGAGACGTGGCTCATTTATAAAAACACCAAGCTGGTGAGGAAGATGGACCACGCCAAAGTCAGGAAACATCAACGCAAGTTTCTTCAAGCCATCCACCAGTAAGTCAGACCTCTGGAGACCTGTCAGGACTTCTCGCACCCTTTATGTGTGTGTCTGTGTTTCAGAATGCTTTGAGCTCTGAATTGTTTGACACCTGTAGCCCAGGGTAGAAGCCGCTGATGATGGATTCATTTTTGTTGTGTTTGAACGGGTAAATCCATTTGTACCACATTTGTTTTGGTGATCTGAGATATTTAGTATCGCTCATTGTATTGACGCTCTGTTCTTCCATTTATAGAGTTAATTCAGCCCTCAGTAAGGCACTATTGAGGACACTTGCTTTTTCCCCATCACTCTCACTCTTGGTATTTATGGGCCATCTAAAAGAGGACGTAAGTGCCCTGTAAATGTCACTCTCTTCCAGTGACTGATTATTTGGGAAACCCAAAAGGCAAAATGGTTATAAACCCACCTAATTTCAGCTGAAACCCTCTGGGTTTGTAGTTTCTTAACCATGTTTTATTTTCAGCTACTCTCAGAGATACTGGCTCGAAATTGAGGCTATTTGTTGTTGGGTTATAAAGCTCTTTATCATGAAACTTTACCACAGACAAAACACACTTTTCTCAGCAATACAATGTAAAACATTACAGGAAACATTTCAAACCTTGTATTATAAGCCTCCACTAAATGGTTGAGATGCCCATTAATGGAAAGAAAAAAAAATCATTCTGAACTCTAACTGAATTCTATCATTCACATAGAAATTTAAAGTTTTTTTTACACCTAACGGATTTTATCTACTGCTATTTTTGTCTTTTAATGAGAATAAGTTGTGTGTTAATATTAAGAAATATTATTATTTCACAAAATATTATTATAAATATTATTTCTATTTGGATATATTTTAAAATGTGGTTTATTCTGTGATCAAAGCTGAATGTTCAGCATCATTACTCCAGTCTTCAGTGTCACATGATCCTTCAGAATTCATTCTAATATGCTGATTTGCTGATCAAGAAACATTTGGTATTATCAATGCTTACTATTTCGTGAAAACGGTGATACATTTTCAGGATTCCTTTATGAATAAAACATTCAAAAGAGCAGCATTTATTTGGGATAGAAATCTTTTGTAACATTGTAAGTGTCTTTACTGTCACTTTTGATCAATTTAATGCATCCTTGCCGAATAAATGTATCCATTCACTTTATCAGGTTATCATCTGTTATTGTATTAAATTTAGTGAAAAATACCCTTACTTTAAAGTTACTTTTTAAAACCACCTGTGATTTAATAACACTGTTCTATGTAATCTTCAAGAAATCTCAAAATGAATATCTAATGTTCATATTGTACATTATAATAAAGATACTAGTTTTAAGTATTTTGTTTGATTTATTTAGACAAAATACTTTGTAATTTTTAATATCAGCATGTATCAGCTATCGACCATGAAAATAATTATAATTATTATTACCTTGGCTGTATTAGACAGAATTTCAATATCCTGTCAATACCATATCATCATAATAATTGTAATTGTAAAAAACTGGTTGAAAAGCTTTAAAGGGATGATTCACTCAACTTGGAACAACATGAGGGTGAGTAAATGATGACAGAATTTTCTTTTTTGGGTGTCTATCCGTTTAATTGTTGAGTTAAGTACAAAACTGTTTTCAAAAGCATATCATAATTCAAAAAGCGCTCTACCAAAAGCCTGGAAAAAGGTTAAAATAATCTTCAACAAGACCTAAGGAAATACTGTAATTAAACTGAACTGAATTCAGGTAGTGTGTATATCTCAAAGCAACAGTATGAAAGCAGTGAAACGGCTTTGAAGTCCATGGCTAACGCTGTAATTGTGGACCGTGTAAGCTAATATTGAATAAGGAGCATCTCTGAAGCAACTGGAAACCATGACGGATGCGGAGAGCACATCCTATTGTCCTTTACTCCTGCTTCACTATTCATGAAGGTGTCAGGGGACGAGTTTCACCGCCTTTCATTTTAGGCTTCTGTCAGACTCTCTCTTCCTTTCTCTCTTCATTTAAAGATTATTCATCACTCTGTCCCACTTTTCATCTGCTCTGTGACATTAGCGTGTCCAGTTTAATGCTAGCTATAAAGCAATCATTAAATCTTTTTTCAGCCATAACATTTATTTATCCTGTTAAGCTTTGAAATGTATGGTCGTGATTTTGAGCTGAAGGAGACACATTTCATGCAATTAGATGAGAGTATTGAATGCCTTCTGTTTATTTTGTCTCGCACTGCTCTTTTATAATTAGCTAAATCAACCATGCTCATAAAAACAAATATTCATTATTGAAAGATGTTCTTTCAGAATAATTAGCTAAATCGAAACACTGATAAAAATCTGCACAAGAATTTGCAGAAAACATTTATCGCATTTGAATTCCCTTCATTTTGTTCTGCATCTATGTTTCATCGTTGGTGTTTGCCAGACAACCCACTAAGCAACCACCTTAATGTTGTAGCAGCAATGCAGAACACCCTAGCAACCTCCCAGAATTTCTTGCAACCACCAAGTAGAACCACCCACCAGTCACCTAGAATGTCTTAGCAACCACCAGAATACCCTAGCAACCAGCCCGAACCCACAGGAACCACCTAGCAATCACACCAAATACCCTAGCAGCCACTCAGAATGTCCTACCAGCCACCTAGCAACATCATCCTAACTACCCAGAATGTCATAGCAGTCACTTTACAATCTCTTAACTCCCCGGATTGGACTTCGCAATGTCCTAACAACCCCTTATAATCTCTAGCAACCACAGAACAAACCCAGCAAACACCTAGAATGTCCTAGCAACCCCCAGAATGCCTCTGCAACCCCATAGCAACTACCATTTAGACCATGACAACCACACAGAACAGCCCACCAACCAATTAGAAACCACCCAGATCCACTAGCAACAACCATGTACACCCTAGCAACTGCACAGTATCACCTAGAAACCACCCATAACCACTAGCAACCACCATGTACACCCTAGCAACTGCACAGTACCACCTAGCAACCACTCAGAACCACCTAGCAACCCCTAGAACTCCAAGCAACCACCGGATAGACCCTAGAGACCACACAGACACCACACATTTAGACCTTCACAACCACAAAGAACAACCCACTAACCACCTAGAAACCACTAGCATCCACCATGTACACCTTAGAAACCACACAACACCATCCAGCAACCACCAGACGGACACTAGAAACCACAGAGAACCACCCAGTAATGACCTAGAATGTCCTAACAACCCCCACAATGCCGTAGCAACTATCATTTAGACCCTAGCAACCACTCAGAACCACAAGCAACCACCATGTAGACCCTAGCAACCATGCATCACCACTCAGCAACCACTCAGAATCACCTAACAACCCCTAGAACTCCTAGCAACCACCAGATAAATCCTAGCAACCTCACAGAACCACCCAGTAATGACCTAGAATGTCCTAAACACCCCCAGAATGCCCAAGCAACCTCCATTTAGATCCTAGCAACCACCAGGTAGACCCTAGAAACCACACAGAACCACCCGACAATCACCCTGCAATCACACTGAAACCTCTAGCAACCACTCAGAACATCCTTGCATCACGGTAGTGAAAACTTTTCTTCAGGAGAACTAAAAATCTGTTTTTCCTCACCACTCAATCACCTTGATTCATTATGTAAAGTTGATAATGATCGAGACAATGTATTCAAACTTCTGAGTCGTCTGCTCTGTTTCACTTTTGCCACAAAATGGAATCAGATGCCGTCGGGCTGCAGTTTGCGAGATACAACACCGCTAATAATGCTGAGGGTAAAATCACACAATGTCCTGGCTCTTTTTATAGACACATAGCTGAAAGAAAACAGTCTTGAGATTGCTTGCAGCAGCAGTGTTGGGAATACAGGCGAGTGGGCTAATGTTCAGTCAGGACGCATAAACCACAGGCTACTGCTCACACACATGACACCGCAGATTAATGGTCAAATCGCTCCCGGCTCTCTGTAAAACCATTAGTGTGTGTTCTTGTGTTTTTATGGTTGTATATGTGTTCACATGCCTTCATTAAGACTATATGTGAGCGTCAATACGGCCAATACAAGTCAGGTGTGTGCGCCCGTCTTAACAGGCCTGTGGTTTTCTGTATTCTACTTTGATTCACTCCCCCTGATTCTGTTCAATTTCCTTTATGTTTAAAGAGCGCCTGGCCCCGTTCCAAACCCATAAAGACAGGAAACCGCCGTCACAGGCCAAATCTGAAACTTCCCAGTTGGCTCAGTCTTCACTAATGGCTCTGGTGTGTGTCCTTTAACACTGAATGCATGCGGTTTTGCATAATGAGGATGGCTAGGATCGATTTCCACTGATCGAGGCTGTTCTTATCATGCATTAGTTCTAGAATAGCGAATCGCCTGAAATTATCTACAGGCCATCTTCAGGCCAAGGTACGTTTTAGATGTCCTACGCATGCCGAGGCCACACAGGAAATAAGGAACACGTCTTGTTTTTGGAGGTCTGTTTGTCCTCTGCTGTGGAGGCAGGTGCCGGGCTGCGATAAGCAAATTCACTGTTGACAGGGCGATGATGATGATTGCACGTCACAACGAAGGTTGCGAACGGTGGCTTTGGGGACAGGCAGGGAATGTCTGTGGAACATGAAGAACGGGAGGAGAGGGGTGGGCGGTTGCGTGGGAGGTGACAGCTGTAACTCTAGTCTGTGTGCAGTGTCCCATGCACCACCTGCTGTGCCACCAACCCCTACTTTAATCATCAGCGGGGTCCGTAGGACCAGCACTCTTGGGCCAGAGTGTCGTTAGCTAAACGAGCGGCGCAAGACTGACACACAGCGCATCTGGCACATTATTAAAGGTCAGAAAGAGACACAATCTGATGCACTCCATAATAAGTTGCTTTTTCTAGCGTCTCTTTATGGTTTTAGGATAAAAGTTGAGTATCTAAAGAGTGCAAACATTGCGGATTTGTGGTGCTCTCAAAACAGTTGGTTTTATGAACTGGTCCAGTATGTTATCTTCTGCCTCAACTTAAGTGTGAGTTTGGGCCGGAGCTATGTGTTTCAGTAAAGGCTTGTTCACACCAAGACAGCAGCTATTAAGATAACTACAATCACCTAGAATGTCTTGGCACCTAGCAACCCTTAGCAACTATACAAAACCCTAACAATTACACCAAATATCCTAGCAACCACTCAGAACGTCCTAGCAACCATTTAGCAACATCCACCTAACCACAGATATGTCATAGAAACCACCCTGCACCGTCTTACTAACTTGAAATAATAACTGTAAACGTTAGGGTTGCAAAGGAGTGGAAAATTTCCAGAAACTTTCCAGGATATTTTGGAAACTTGCGGAAAATTTTGGAAGTGTTCAGAAACTTTAGGTAAGTTTCCAGAAATTTACAGAAAATTTTCTGCCTCTTTGCAACCCTAATTAGCATCCATATCAACGCATGTTAACATTCTGTTTACTGTAAGCATGTGCTGCAGTTTGTAGCAACCTTCAGAACCCCAGCAACCATCAGGTTGATCATAGCAACCACATAGATCAAACCCAGAAACCACCATTTAGACCCTAACAGCCACACAGAACAACCCACCAACCACCTAGAAACCCCTCATAATTTCTAGCAACCACCATATACACCCTAGCAACCACACAGCACCAACCAGCAACCACTCAGAACCTCCTAGCAACCACACGACAGACCTTAGAAATCACACAGAACCACCCAGCAACCATCTAGAATCTCCTAGCAACCACAAAGAGTCACTCATCAGCCACCTAGAATATCCTAGCAACCCCCAGAATGCCTTAGCAACTACCTAACCTAACCCTAATCCTAGCAACCACCTAGCCACCCCTAGAATGCCTTAGCAAAAAGCCAAAACCTCTAGCAACCACCTAACAATCACACTGAATACCCCTAACAACCACTCAGAACGTCCTAGCAACCATCTAGCAACATAACCACCCATATGCCATAGCAACCACCCTGTGACGTCTGCTGCTTTAAATGCTCAAGCTCTTTAAAGCAGGATGGATTCTGATTGGCTGTCAATGTTTTTATCATTCATCAGTTGGAAAAAATTGTTCTGAAAGCGATTTCAACAATATTGTTCTTCTGTGTCGTTATCGTTATAATTGTAGCGTGATCTTCCCTGTTTTTTCCCTATTTAATTATTTTCATGTAATTAACAAATGTTAAAACTTTATCATTATTATAGTGATTGTTATTGTCTTTGGTGTGAACAGACCTTAAGGGGTCATTCACACAGAACACGTTTTTGCGGCAGTGGAATGAAAGAAGAACACAAGGGGCCCTATCATACACCCGGCGCAAGGTGCGGCGCATGTGTTTTTGCTAGTTTCAGCCCGACGCAGTTCTCATTTTCCCATCCTGCGCCACGTTGTTTAAATAGCAAATGCATTTGTGCGCCTATGGGCGTGCTGGTCTAAAAAAGAGGTGTGTTCAGGCTCATTGTTGGCGCGTTGCTATTTTGAGGAACTGAAAATAAACCGCCATAGACCAACACAAACCTGGTCTAAAGTCTGGCGCAATTTTTTTTTGTTTGTTATTTAAAGAGCGCGTTAGTAATAATATGCGTCTATAGGCAGGTGCACAATGTGCATACACTTTGCTTATTACACACACAGGGACACGCAGCAGCACACTTTTAAATATGAAAAATGACATTCTGCCATGTAAATAGCGAACCCGCCATGGCGCGAGCGCAACTGACTTTTAAAGGGGATGGGAGATGAGACTCTGATTGGTTTATTGCACATTACGCCCAAAAAACACCCATTACTCATTAAGAGAATAGGGACAACCCGTTTAGACCATGCGCCCGGGTGCGCCGTCCGTTTTCCCATCGTTAAACTAGCAAAAGTGGATTCGGACACGCCCTGAGTGCTCCTGCGTCGTGCGCTTTAGACCATGTGCTTAGATCGTTAAAATAGGGCCCAAGGTCTTAGAGACACATTTTTAAACAGTTGAGATACCTTTAACTTGGACTTCGCGTTTATAAAATGCTGTCTAATGCACAAGATGAGCGCAGCCTTAAAAAACGTGTTCTTTTTAAAATAGCTTCCCTTTTCCTGTAACAACCTAATTTAACATTGTAATGCACCAAATATACATTGCTATTTTTGTCGCAATGTCATTTTATAACTTTTTTTTTTTTCAAAAGAAAAAATTAGTTAGTTGCTGCTGTTTGTTACAAATCCCTTATGTAAATTCAGTTTTTTTTTGTATATAGAGTACATTTATTTGTGAAAGTTAATGACATCTGAGTTTTAACGGCAAAATGGAGTACCAGTATGGATAAAAATAGAAAACTGCTGCATGTGCGAATGAAATGTGGTAAATCTAGCAAATTTTACTGGGGTTTTGTGTGAAAGTGGGTATTGTATTCATCTTTTTTATATTTTAGTAGCTAACTACTTTTTTTAAAGGCTAGCTGTGAATTATGAGTTGCTTGTAGTTTGGTAAGCCTAACAATGGCGGTCGGGGACGAGGCAGTAGTGAATGTTTCCGGAATCTTCACCTGATGTCTGTGTGTCGATGGAGGATGCAGGGAGATCTGAACAGAATAATCATGCCACATTTTAACTGTTGTGATAATTCATTTTTCTATTTTATGTTTCCTTTTTTTCCTGTTTGTGTCAACACAATGCAATAGAGCTCGAAAGTAAGTCTTCGCCTCACCTTTAGATACAGATCTGTTGTGTGCATGCAAATGAGAGCTTGTATTTCTATCTAATGAACTGAGCAGAAAAAAACTGTACACGCCCTTATTTGATAAGTGAAATTCATTCTTTAAAAAAAATTATATATATGTTTTTTACTATATCAAGCATTATTTAAAGTTTGCACAAACATAGATTATTTTTATTACAATTAATTACCAAGTGGAGTATTAGAGACAATCAAGGACATTAAATGTAACCTATTAACACAATTGCTAATTAGCTGTATCTCATGAAACATGTCAAGCACATGTCCAGGTTTTTCACCCCAAAATCAACATAGAAATCAGAATTTATATTTTGTTTAAATAGCCTATTTTTAGGACTTTTTGTGAAATTAAGCACTACTCTCACTACTATAGTGGCCAAAAAAAAATCTTTCTTGTTATATATATATATATATATATATATATATATATATTTATATGCATAGTGCATGTGCATATAAATATTCTTCAAGTGTATTATGTTATAATATATATATATTTTTTAATTGTAAAGTATTTATAAATATACATGATAGTATTTGTTGTATTAACTTTATTTAAATAAAAAACACATTAGAGTAACTTTTGATTTTGAGAATTAAAAAAAAAAAAGTATGTACTAATTTATCATGAAAATAATGTCACAATTCATATCTTGGTCAATAGACCTACAAAAGCTAGATTTTTATTTTAATTTAATTTATGATATTTCTTTCTTGTGATTTTGAACTGAAATGTGACCTGGAGATTTTGTGAAATTCACTCAATTAGATTTAGTCTTAGATTAGTCTTAAACCAGCGCTGACACAAACAAACTGAACCAACTATACATGGCCATTTTATCCAATGAATTTCAGTTATCAATGATAGAGGGTGTTTTCTTTCCATTGTTGCATGTATGTGTTTATTTGGGACGTTTAATCAGACAGCCACTGATTAAAAACTTACTTACTTTGCTTCCATGAGTCAAACGATGACTGTTCCTGAACTCTTTCATTTACGTCCTGTTTCTCAGTTCTATTTCATCTTTGCATCTTTGGGCTCATGGAATCCGAGTTGCCCCTGAACCAACATTTGTCTCCGCATATCCCACCCTCCCCCACCTCCATCCTTTCATTTCCCATTTGGATGACCGGTAACGGTGCAGATGAAGCCCTTAGTCATAATGTGAACCGGCCGGCCTCTGAATTTTGCCAGTCGTACTGAACGTTTCCCCACATCTTCAGCTGTGGCATCTCAGCATGCTGAATGATTTCCTGAAGCTTATGCAGAGAGGCAAATGGATGTAACGTTTGCTTCGGCTGCTAGGAACAATTACATTGTTTCACTGCAGCCCAGACCAGCATGTGGTGAATCAGACTGACTGCAAGAAAACGCACACAGGGAGAAAGAAACCCAAACAGCTCGATGCCTCGGTGTGGGATTGTACGAGTGAGCAAGAGCTCTCAGAAGCTAAGGTCAGCAGGTGCCCGAGGGAGCCTCTGGATGACAGTTATCCCAAAATGCACTGCTCCCTTTGCCCCAGCAGGAGCTAATGTTCACCACACACACGTCTCACGGAACAGAAGGAGCCTCATGAATGAAGCTCAGTTAATGTACAGCATGTAGGCTACCGCTTTTCTCTAATATACTCGTGATGTGAAAACCGGACGCTTGCCAACTGCACGCCTCTGCTTTAACATTGGCACAGTGGATATAGAAATGTGATGCGATGCCCCCCAGATAAATTAGATTTAGTTATATATGCTTTGAAAAGCTTTTCATGTCTTAAATGGTCAGATGTAGTTCCTCTCTCTCTAAATGCTATCGGTCATCCAACTGTACAATTAATTTAATTGAGCCATTCTCTCTAGACATACTTATTGTAAAACGATATTTCAACAATAGGAATTAAAAAGCAATTATGATTGTGTTACATGAAGTGCCTGGCATTTGCTGCGGTGATGGTCATATTTCACCACCAAAAAATTAATTAATAAAAATCAAATCAGAGAAAAAAATCTATTGTTTTACTTAAAGAAAATTCTGATTGTTCTAGGACCATCAAGATTTGGACAATTTATTTATTTATTTATTTTTCATGACAAACACATTTTCTTCTGTGATTCTCATAACCATAATGCAACAAAAACAATGATTTTAAACAATGAATTTTAACTTAAAAATAAATAAATAATGATGATATGTATTGAAGTGCCTTCAATATGCTGATTAAAATAAAAATATCACAGTATTATTTTATATTATAAAAATATTTTAATGTAAATTATATATTTATATATACATACACACGCATACATGTATAAGCTATTTTCTATTCTATAGAACAATAAAAAAAAAGCTTTAAAAACTTTATAGTTGAGAATAATGGGGGAAAGTAAAATAAGGGGTTTAAAAGTAATAAGAACTACAGGGTAAAAAAAGTGCTTAATTGTTTTGAAAATGCCAATCCAAACAATGCTAATGGTCCTAAAAACAGTTAATTTTCTGTATACAAAATATAATTCCTTATTTTTTCTTTTGGCTTCGTTGTAAAATCTGACCTGGACATGTTTGTGTGTGATTCACCAGTAGTCTTTGGACAGACTCCAAAGTGCACCATAGACTGTATAAAAACATGGACATAGTGTCCGTGACGTCA
>NW_015651641.1:2566224-2566458 GCF_001515625.1 Sinocyclocheilus rhinocerous
AGTCTATGGGATTGACTCCCTTTTGCAGCCAGCCTCTAGCGGCCAGTTGACGAATTATAGTTTAAGTCACTTCCGTGTTGGCTTCACGAGAGAGAGCGGAAAGTTGCCGCTTGCTCTGCACTCGTTTTCTGTACTGCTGTGTGGTGCTTTTTTGCGCCCTCCAGTGGTTGGCAACAGAATTGCAGTCTTTGTATCCATATACTCCCCTCCATGCAGCTCTCCTGGACGGAAATT
>NW_015651641.1:2566755-2567172 GCF_001515625.1 Sinocyclocheilus rhinocerous
GCGTCACCGCGCGTCACTCCCGGATAATCGAAAATGGGCAAAAAGGCGGGAGCTGGTTGCTGAAACCACGCCCACCTAGCTCGACAGTGGTGACGGCAGCGGCAATCCACCCGTCACTCAAGTGGCCACGCCCTTAATTATGCAGAACTTTAAGACTTGATATAATTTAAACGGATGAGTTAAAAAAACAAATTCACCCCCCTCACAGTTGTCATGAAGGGCAAAATTAGCTATATAGACCAAAATAATTTTTTGAACCAGGCCGTAGACGTTGTTTTCTGCTGTAAAGTTGGGCATTTTAACATGGGGAGTCTATGGCATTGACTCCCTTTTGCAGCCAGCCTCTAGCGGCCAGTTGACGAATTACAGTTTAAGTCACTTCCGTGTTGGCTTCAAGAGAGAGAGCGGGAGGTTGCC
>NW_015651641.1:2568019-2571039 GCF_001515625.1 Sinocyclocheilus rhinocerous
TTTAAGGCTTAATATAATTTAAACGGATGAGTTATAAAAAAAAGTCACCCCCCTCACAGTTGTCATGAAGGGCAAAATTAGCTATATAGACCAAAATTATTTTTTGAACCAGGCCGTAAACATTTTTTTCTGCTGTAAAGTTGGGCATTTTAACATGGGGAGTCTATGGGATTGACTCCATTTTGCAGCCAGCCTCTAGCGGCCAGTTGACGAATTATAGTTTAAGTCACTTCCGTGTTGGCTTCACGAGAGAGAGCGGGAGGTTGCCGCTTGCTCTGCACTCGTTTTCTATACTGCTGTGTGGTGCTTTTTTTGCGCCCTCCAGTGGTTGGCAACAGAATTGCAGTCTTTGTATCCATATACTCCACTCCATGCAAGCTCTCCTGGACGGAAATTGCTACATTTGGGCCAATCACCATCCAGTCCCCAGAGGCCGCCCATTTTGTCTGCTCTCTGATCCGTCATCAAACTCTCTCACAGTTCAATTAGAGAGTTTAACTCGACGCTTAATGCGTCAGTCTCCACACAATGAATTGCTAAATGTTGCTCTTTCTCAGCGATGATTACAAATATCTCAAGCTGTGATTCAATCCCTTTTCCCCAGAACAGAGTACAGCTTTCTTGTGTTTCTCCCTTGTGAGTCAGGAAACATACTGAGTGCAGTTTATGTGTGTTACTCGCACACGTCTTGCAGGAGTGCTGTATGCAATGCCCTTGAGAACGAGAGAAGAAAGCACTTAATGTATAGTGAAGATAAGTAATTCCTAAGAAACCTAATTAAATGGAGATGAATAATTAATGCTAGCAGTATGGATTTGAGTGAGAGGGTTGGTTTACAAAGCTGTGTGATGTAGTATTCAGTTCTCACAGGCCATTTATCTCAGCTTCCTTACAGTGATCGGTTAAACAATACAGCAAATCCAATATGAAACAGGATTCAGTCACTATTTTAAAGGAATGTTCCAGGTTCAAAACAAATTAGACTCTTATAAAGAGATGCTGTGAAGTATCACAAAAAAAAAGAAAAAAAATTAGACTGTCCTTCAGTTTGTACAACAAATATTGCATTTACAGCAATACACTTACAATAGAAGTCTATGGGGCAATTCAGGAGGGTTTAAAAGCAAAATGTGGAGGTCATATTTTTGTAAAAGTACTTACAAATTCTTCTGTATTTTCAAATTCGTCATATTTCATACCCTTACACATATAATTTGATTGTTACTGGGTTCAGTGGTTGTACATAGTCATTAAATATTGAATATAACTGCGTACAGACAAGGTTAGTAAGCAATTTTATCACGCTAAAAGTAATTGTAAAGTTACATTTTTGTCTATATTCTTTATATTTTATATATGTGTTTATGTATACAATGTATATTTTAACATTTGAAACCTGGCCCCATAGACTTCTACCGTAAGTATATTACTGTAAACAGAATTTTCATGCCCCCCCCCCACAAAAAACATTTCACAATAAACTCTAACTCTAAGTGACTGATCTGTCAAATTTTGTAAAGTTCTATAAATATGAACAATCTAGCTTTTTTTGAAGGTTTCTAATATATCATCCTTTCCTCACTAATAACTAGAAAATCTCTCATCAGAGTCCCAGGTGTACTTTTGTGTGCATCAATAAGGTCATTATACTTTCATAATTTCCATAATTTGTTAAAGCATTGCTTTGTTCCTGTAATAGGTGTGGAAAAAATATCCCTCAGAAATGAAGTGACTTTCCTCGCCCACAGACTCTTCCTTCTGAAGTTTTGACTTGCATGCGCCTCAGTCCTCCTTCAATCCCTGCATTCTCTCCTCATGTCTTGTGCATGTCCTAGGAGTGCTTCCGAAATGTGTGGCCTGTGAATGGAGAACCTGTCAAAATATTTTTGTACTGACCACTTGCCACTATTGGGCTCTGAATGGTCTTGTGTTCAGATTAAGAAGTGTAAAAATGGAGCAACGCAAGCTGAATGACCAATCAAACTCTCTAGTGGATCTTGCAAAGGTAAGATACCTTTGAGTGAATGTTTGACTAATGCATGATGGAACATTGGAGGTCCGTTTGTGTTTTAGTATGAATTTTGATATATTGTAAGTCTACAGGTGTCAAATGAACAGACAAGATTTTCAAATTTGATTTGTTTTTTTGTCTACAATATGGTTTGGTACTGATCATTTGTTTCCTTACAAAGAGCAACTAAGCATATGGTTGATGTCAGTTAATTTATTATTTCCTTTACGAAATGTCCTCACGTTCACTTTTGCTATTTATTTCCCTCTTGCTATGCACAATTCATCATGCTGCTTAATGGTCTGGAAAAGCTTTCATCTCCTTAGAAAAAAGAATAACTCATGGGATACCTGACATGTTAAAATAGCCTGATAAATTTGAAACCCTGCATTTGCACTTCCCTCACGGCCATGTTTTAGATGGACTAAAGAGTGAGCCTTGGGGAACACCAGGCACGCTGCCAGCTTGACTTTGCAAAACCCACAGCAACCTGGGAAAGGGACACACTCGAGATCTGATGAGTCAGCTGAAACAGCCTCTCGCACGAGTGCACACTCGCTCACACGACTGTGCTGTGACATTCAAACATCCGCAGTGGTCATATCCCAGCAACCTCTGTCGGGGCTTTGCCGTGAGAGTCATTAGTTAGTGATCCCCAATTACCCTCCTGTCCCGCACCTCCCAAAGAAACCGGAGAGGGTGACATTTGAGGCCTAGTGTGATGTGATGTGACTCATACTGGTTTCTGTCTCCTTTTATCATTGCTGTAATTGCTCTCACCATCAGAGGGCGGTATAACATTAATCATGGCCGCAGCTGCTCCCAGTGGCAATGAATCCTATAATGCAGCTTAAAGGGGTCATATGATGCGATTTCAATTTTTCCGTTCTCTTTGGAGTGTTACAAGCTCTTGGTGCATAAAGAAGATCTGTAAAGTTGCAAAGACTAAAGTCTCAAATCCAAAGAGATATTCTTTATAAAAGTTAAGAGTCAGCCACACCTACCTAAA
>NW_015651641.1:2572064-2577191 GCF_001515625.1 Sinocyclocheilus rhinocerous
CTTGAGGTATTCGGCCAATCACAACGCACTGGATAGCTGGCCAATGACAGCAGACTTTGCTTTTCCTTTCGATGAGCTTTGTAAAAATCGACGCGCTTCCGAAAGGCGGGGCATAGAGGAGAAACAAAAATTTACAGTATGTGGAAAATAATGTGTTTTTTTAACCTTAAACCGCATAAACACATTTCATTACACCAAATACACAAAATAATGTTCTTTTTAGCAACATCATATGACCCCTTTAAAATAACTTAAGCAGCTGCAGTGCTTCTGCAACCTTCAGACAGCCCATGGGCCCTGATATGGTGTGTCTGCCGTTTATTTTTTGCAAGTTCTTTTGTTCATTTTAGCTTTTCTTCAGAAAGTAATGAAGGCAGATTCTTCATATTTAGTAGTGTTTGCTAAGGCAAGTGTCACTGTTGCTCATACTTAAGGTGAGGGATTTGAACAAACCTCTAAGCCAAAACTACATTGCATAACTTGTCCCACACTGTTACGTGACGTGACCCCCCCACCTACAATCCCTGCCGGTACGAGACTCGAACCCGCAACCTTTGGGTTACGAGTTCGACTCTCTAACCATTAGGCCACGACTTCCCCCAGACTTACAGACTACAGACATGAATTATGCTTCAACTCATGCGACTTGTTGAGGAAAGGTGTGTAGTAATTTTTCAATGCCATCGATTTTTGCCTGGTGGGTGATAAAATGGGAGAAAACAAGTCACATTTAATTCAATTAAAGTAGGGAGCTTCACCATAGTAGAGATTGAGTGACATTGTTTTTTTATGACTGAAACCGATATGCTGTTTTTTTTTTTTTCTTATTTTAATAATTAAAGCTGCAGTCCGTAACTTTTTTTGTTCAAAATGTATATAATAGTACACCATGAATCCATTTTCCAAACCGTGTTTTTGGCTTGTCCTGAATCACTACGGTACTGTTTCTGCTGTCTTTTAATGTTTGTTAGGTACATTGAGTTGCTTGTAACTAGATGTCTGAGTTTAAAGTTTGTGCGCATGATGTAATGTCATGAAAGACCTTTTATGTTGACAGTATGGGAATTGAGATGTTCTAAAAATATGGACGCACACTTCATTTCTCATCAGGGCAATCCATCACCCGAGTGCTTTTTAAGAGTACCGGTCACATGCAGCTGGGTTCGACATGTCCTTTGTGACATGACTGTTTTTGTCATCTTTTATGGTCAAATGATAAAAGATCACGCAGCGCCAGGCTTACAACACCAGGCTGTTCAAACGATCATTTATGAATCTCTGTTAATTATAACCTCTCCCTCGCTTCATCTCAGACTCAAAACGTCATGTATGACCTGGTCTCGGACCTAAACAACCGCTAGAGCGCCAAAAAGTTACGGACTGCAGCTTTAATAATTATTATTACAGATAACACAATAAATAAGTTACTTTATCTGTGAATACTCTTTTTAGCTATTAAGCAATTAAGCATTATTCATTGTTAAGGAAACTGGAGACATTGCTTAGCAACTTACAGGCACTTCCAGGCCTCATCAGTCAGGTGATCAGCCAGCAACACCGGGACTTCCTGGAGGTGCAACTCCAGCCATACGACAAACACAGTCACGAGCGCTCGCAGTCCGTCTCCCGGCGCCGATCGTCTTCCACCGCGCCGCCCACTTCCTCCGAGAGCAGCTAGAGCTGCCAGCCCAGCCGGCGTCTCCGGAGAAGACTTTCGCCATCATATGGCCAAGTTGCATTTTACTGTAAAGCCTTATGGTTTCAATAAAGTATTATCCAAATTCTGATGACACCATCAGAGGTTATTGGGGATAATGCGGTTGAAATGGAAACTTCCACACATCTTGTTGATTTTTTTTTTTTTACCTCAATAAATGATGCTGTTTCTCTGTTGACAGAATCACAGAGAGACTTTTCTCAGTAACTAATGATGGAAAGATGGGGCTATCAGGTGAGCAAGTCCTTCTGGGGAACTTAATTCAGGAAAGCAATGTGACGACCTCAAACGGCACCAAATAGTGCCAGACTAGTGCTTCCTACCGAATTGTCTGTCTCAACGTTTGTGAATGAGATCTGACCTGTTCTTTGAATCAACAGGCATTAATAACTCTTTATTGAGGAACTAATAGCATGTCTGAACCCAAGACAGGGGCAGATGAGGAATGCCTCCCCTTCCTGACCAAATAGCGAAACCCTAGATTTACACGCTCAAAAGAAAGCATATATCTTTTAGGTTAGAAACGGCATCAGCTGTAGTGTTTTTTCTGTTGTAAGCCCTCTAAAAGTGACTATTCCGGGGGCCATGTTGCAAACAATTTACTCCTCTCGAATTGAATGCATCTGAATCTATACTTGCACTTTTTATCAATGCACTTCAACGCTTACTGACTATAATATGAATTTATGTTGCTCATTCAAATAAAAAGACACCTTTAGTCATAGGATAATGGCCAGAATGTACAACGATAATGATTGTGTAGGCTACAGCAAGGGCAGCAAATGAGACCTCAACTGAAATGACTGTGCTTACAATGTAGATGTTAGATGGCTGCTGTTATTGCACCAACGTCTCCATTAGTTCCAACGGCGATTGACGTATCTTTATGGAGTAGCTGAGAGAAAACTCTCTCGGTTCACTGTGTGCTTTACGCTTAAACGGTCTTCAAAACAAGACAAGATCTACCGGATGCTATTTATAGACGTAGATCTGTTTGAGAGCAGCAACAATCTTGTATATGTTTGAAAATGCCTATTTTTGTATATTAACGAGGACAAGCACACCTCCAAATGCATATGTCTTTCTCAAAAGGATGTGTGGTAAAGAACTGTATTTGAGTGTGGAAGTGGAATGTAGAACCAAAGCTTTCAAAATGGGTAGAAAGAAAGGAAAACGGTTGGTCCTCCGGAAGATCTTAAGATTTCCCAGTAAGCCGAACTGTACCGTAATGGATTTCTCTGGGATGGCCCTGTGAATTCAGCCTCAGTTTTTCTGGTGTTAAAGGTCAAACAAATCCACAGCACAAATCAAAATAAAGGAGTTCCGTGCTTATTTTCCAATCAATCGCTCTCATGCCATTCAGAAGGTAAACACAAATGTCTGTCTGATGCAAAGAATTGATTACCACAAAGAGAGATTATGACCGGTTCACCATATTCTACTATCATTTATTGATAGCATGCTATTGATAGATCTGCACTTTAGATTCTAAAGATATATGATGGGTTCATGTTGGATATATTGGTGCATTTCATAACCTGACCCAGCTACAACACATCCCAGGGTGTAATGTCATTAAAGGGTTACAGAACCTAAAGAAACAATGGTGGATCCAGCAGTTTCACCAACATAGAAACTATGAGTGATTAAATACTGTATGCAAAATGAATATAAACAATAAAATGAACTATTTAACAGAAAACTGTGTGTTGTTTGAGCATTGATGTTTTATATGTGTAATGCAGTAGTGTGTTGTGTTAGCTTTGAGGTTATCTATATGCTATATAACAGTTAGCAGATATAGGCTATAATGTAGTCTTCTGGAAAACAGATAAAACATTATTGACTACTTTTTTTCCCCAATCAAATTTCTTTTTGTTCAACAGTGATTTGTAGATATATTGTATTTACATGGAAATACTAAGGTGTAGTATTTATATTTTACATTGTTGTGCCCTTCAAACGATAAGTATAAAACATTTTACATTATATTAATATTATAATACATTTTGAATGCATTTTAATAAATTTTTTTCCTTTTTCTGAGGAAAATAAAACTGCAGGACACCTTAACGTCATGTCTGATCTGTTATAAATTCAGTTAAGGTTTTGAGATCACTATAATGACTAAATAATTATTTCAAGACAGAAACTTATAAGTTGAACAAAATTGAAAAATGTACGCTACTAATTTATTGATACGCCTGATAAAGCAGCATTTTAGGTTGCAAACACAGCTAAGCCTATCTCAGGGTTGCCAGTTTTTCACAACAAACCCCGCCTAATTGCTACTCAAAATTAGCCCAATCCAGGTTCGGGGGTTCCACTAGGTAAAATACATGTTTTTTGGCGGGGTTCCCCTGGTAAGATTAGCATTTCAGGGGCTAAATATCACATTATTGGGATCGCTTCAACCAGCTCAACAGTGTTAAAGTAGCCCAATTCCGCGGGAAAACCGCGGACCTGGCAACACTTCTCTCTTTCCAGTTTTCTTAAAGGCAGAGTAAGCGATTTCTGGTAGCCAATGTTGATATTTGAAATCACCAAAACAAACACGCCCCTACCCCAAAAGGGTCTTGCCCCTATTTTGATAGCTTCGCCCCACATATACGTACGCAACCCAGGCAACGATTAGTTCTGTGAAACAAAGCAAAACCAATGTTACACCATGTCTACGGACGTGAGCGGCGCGGCAAGGAAACTGCTGCCGGGTTTTATTTATGACGTGCTGACACAAATTTCAAATGGTTTTCAACGGTCGTTTGAGTCCAGTGTAGGCAGACTTTAGCTGTTGTAGACACAGTGTTACTCACCCATTGAGAAGAAACAAAGCAACCTCGACGTCCGATCGCAGGCCTCCGCTCCTTGAGTTCTCTCCAGCGCTGGAAAGCTGATCCAATATTTACACGGGTCCTACTTCTTTGCCTTATCGTTCCGCAGACGTTTTCCTCTTTTGTTTTTTATCCGCCATCTCTATCTTTCTGTCGCTCGGCTCAGCTAATGTTCGTCCCATGCACTGAAAGCTCTCTCCTCCACATCACGAGTAGACACGCCCCTTATTGCTGATTGGCTACAAGTTTGTTTTGCTATTCGGCCCGAATCAGTTTTCTAAAGTGTTTTTGAAAAATCACATACCCTGCCTTTAACGGACCCTGCTGCTAACCAAGTAGTCCCGCCCCAAAGCTCACGCTATTGGTTGAGAGTCACCTCCAAGTTCTCTGATTGGCTAACAAGTACTGTCCCCGATCAGTTGCCGTTTTGCTCAGTGTTGCCAAGTCTGCAGTTTTCCTGCGGAATTGGGCTACTTTAAAGGGGTCCTATTATGCTCTTTTACAATGTCTTGAATTTGTTTAGGGGGTGTACTAGAACATGCTCTCATGCTTGGTGGTTCGAAAAACGCATTATTTTTT
>NW_015651641.1:2577219-2577887 GCF_001515625.1 Sinocyclocheilus rhinocerous
AAAAACGAAATGTGATGTGATTGGTTAGCTGTCCCAGTGCGTTGTGATTGGCGAACAGCTTAGACGGTGTTTCAGTACTGCCATGCACCTCGCCAAAGCAGCAAGTTCCATCTGCTCTGTTTAGTTAAGGATGGCGTCAATATTGCCATATCAATTGAGCCGGATTCAGACCCAGAGAATATTGAACAAGAGGATCGCGCAGAACCTTTGTACGCACGGATATTGCAAGACATATTAGAGTGGAAACGTTATTGTTGTTGTTTTTCTTTTTTTTGGCTAAATCACGTTTTTTAGATAGGATGTCAACAACCGCTTAAAAATAACTGCATTTACTATGTAGAGATGAGTGCATATGTATTAATTTTATTGTTATTTAATTCTAACATTATAACATGAATTGCAGTGAAACTTATACAGTTTAATTTATTTATACCATAGTCCAGTGTTTCCCAGGCGGCATATATATATATGCAAACTCATTCTCTGCCAGCAGGAGGCGCTTTTGGAGTGGTAGAGATCAAGGTTTCCCCGGTAACCGCTGTAGTGTACACAAAGCAGAGCTCCGCTCAAAAAAACACTGCTTTATCAGACATTACATGCAAGATTAAATGAAAATGACATCCAATTTTCTGAAGACAGTCGGTTTCCTTCAGAAATACAGTGATATA
>NW_015651641.1:2577902-2580264 GCF_001515625.1 Sinocyclocheilus rhinocerous
GAAAGAACCGGTTCGCGGAAAAGAACCGAACTTCCCATCACTAGAGGCTACAGCAGCACTTCTTCGTCGTAGTCTTGTCTGATGCACTCAACCAAGCGTCCTAACCACGACCTCGCCCCTCCCCACCCCCCAACCATTCGAATTTCCGTGGGCGGGAAAACCCGGAAATCAAACGCTGTAGTCCAAACGAGCCGTTTGTTGTAGAAGAACCGAACTTCCCATCACTAGAGGCTACAGCAGCACTTCTTCGTCGTAGTCTTGTCTGATGCACTCAACCAAGCGTCCTAACCACGACCTCGCCCCTCCCCACCCCCCAACCATTCGAATTTCCGTAGGCGGGAAAACCCGGAAATCAAACGCTGTAGTCCAAACGAGCCGTTCGTTGTAGTTCTTGAAAAGGGATTTTTTTAAAAAGCGAAATATCTCCCGTTGGAGTGGACTTTGAGATTTGTAAGTTTGAAGATCTTTTTTATGCCCAAACATACACACTGACTAAAATACAAAAAGTGAAAAAGCATAATAGGACCCCTTTAACACTGTTGCCACAGGTTGTTTTTCATGTCCGCGGGTTTAAGCGACCCCAATAATGTGATATTTATCACAATAATGTGATATTTATCACAATAATGTAATATTTAAAATGTGCATTTTACCAGGGGAACCCCACCAAAAACGTGTATTTTACCCCACCAGAATGCAATTTTTACTTGGGGTTTCCCCTCCAAACATGATTGGGCTAGTTTTGAGTAGCACCTATGCAGGTTTTGTTGTGAAAACCTGGCAACCCTGGTTTTGCTGTTTTAATCCACTACGATTTGTTTTATGTAAAAAAAATAAAAAAAACAGTTATGATACCACGAATACATAAATATTAGAAATTAATAATTTTCATTATTTTGAATTCACATGTAGTTTATTTCACAATGCACCAGAAGGCGGCAACAGAGCTTTGTTGACAAAGTTTTTTTTTTTTTTTTTCAGAACACCATTTCAGTGTCTGTCTATTGACATTTAAGCTTGATATTCCAAAATATATCTATTACAGCATCCTCACCGAAATATGGAAAAGGGAAGAACTGTAAGTATTCACTTAATAATAATAATAAGAATATTCACTGCTTACCGGTAGACGGAGCCGTTTTGTCAGGCACGGGAAGAGATCAAACATCGCGAGAACTGAGCCTGGCGTGAACTCATGGCAAAGCATGACACCGGTGTGCTTTTGAGCCAACAAGCTGTATAACTGATTAAGTAACATCAACTTTTTAGTTTTCAAGTGACGATTTTGAAAGGACCAACGCCAAAATGAGTTTACTCGCCAAAATAGGCGAAATCGAGAACGAGGTGGGTTGACATGAACAGTATATGAAAACTAACCGTTAGCACTTTAGCGTCAAACCCATTCAACAGTGAATGCAGCGGAATTTCAGAAATGAACTTGGGATTCCATAAACTGATCAGTTACATTTTCTATAATGATGAGAGCTGTTGTTGTCTTGACATTGTCATTGTAAATATGCCATTTTATGAATGGTCTGTGTCCTGCAGATGGCTCGTACTCAGAAGAATAAGGCCACAGCTCATCATCTGGGTTTGCTGAAGGCTAGATTAGCTAAACTGAGGAGAGAGCTCATCACTCCTAAAGGAGGCAGCGGAGGAGGCACTGGAGAGGGTTGGTACTGCACCATCATCACATACAGATGCTGCAATATCTCGCCTCTGGAGCTTCATGCACCTTTTTTTGTGAGGGGGTCTTTAGTGATTAAATTGTGGTCTTTTACTGCATTGTTTTTTCTCCAACCTGTTTTCCCTGCAGGTTTCGATGTGGCAAAAACCGGTGATGCCCGAATAGGTTTTGTGGGCTTCCCCTCTGTGGGCAAATCCACTCTTCTAAGTAACCTGGCTGGCGTGTACTCTGAGGTCGCTGCCTATGAGTTCACCACACTGACAACTGTACCGGGAGTGATCCGTTATAAAGGAGCCAAAATTCAGGTGAAACTCTTTGCACTAATTCATCATGTACCAGGCAAAGTGTTGGCATTGAATGCGGTGTGTTCTGTCAAAATGGGTTATTGAGGGCCTTTCCCTTGGCTTAAACATCCAGGAATGTGAGTTTGCAACACTTTAAAGGGGTCATATGACGTTGCTAAAAAGAACATTATTTTGTGTATTTGGTGTAATGAAATGTGTTTATGTGGTTTAAGGTTAAAAAAACACATTATTTTCCACATACTGTACATTATTGTTGCTCCTCTATGCCCCGCCTTTCTGAAACGTGTCGATTTTTACAAAGCTCATCGGTCTGAAAAAGCGAGGTGTGCTCTGATTGGCCACCAATCCAGTGCGTTGTGATTGGCTGAAT
>NW_015651641.1:2582256-2610452 GCF_001515625.1 Sinocyclocheilus rhinocerous
GACGAGACAAAAACATTAAAACCCATTATAAACGAGGCATTTGTTGCATCCAGTGGGAACATAATTACGGATTTGTAATGACTTATACTGTCTTTTTACGCGTTGCGTGCATTGCGCCGCGTAAACATAAAACCATGTCTGCATTTGTGATCCAACTTTAGGGATCTTATCTATTCACGAACAGCTTGTAACACTCCAAAGAGAAAGGAAAACTTGAGATCGCATCATATGACCCCTTTAAAGTCTTGGTGAATGATTAAAAGAAATGAGTAAGTCAGGTTTGACCATTTTTGATTAAATGATTCTTATTTGTTTTATTAGCTTCTGGATCTCCCAGGTATCATTGAGGGGGCCAAAGATGGCAAGGGAAGAGGACGACAAGTCATTGCTGGTAACAGACCATTTAAAAAAATAGTTAATCTAAAAATTAAAATTCGCTGAAAATTTAGTCCACCTTAGGCCATCCAAGAAATAGACGAGTTTGTTTCTTCATCAGAAAAAAGATTTGGAGAAATTCAGCATTGCATCACTTGCTTAGGGCCCTATGATTTCCATGATTCGGGAAACACGTAATCCAGTCATTTAAACCGGAATTACTTTACTACACACATACTGAAGCGTGCGTGACGCTTGCCTTGCAGTGATTTCATCGTCTGCCGTCTCACTACATGAGGACATAAATACAGGAACAACATCTCCAGAACTGCTCTGAGAGTCACTTCATAAGCATTTTACCGTTTCATTTGAGTAAAACTGTCGTCATATCATATACACAGAGAAATTTAAAGTTATTCACGGCACCCCGTCAAAATGAAAGTTATATATTACTGAAAAAATATATTACTGTGTGTAGAATGTATGTAATACTACTACTACTACTACTAAAATTATTAAAACTTCATTTTTTAAAGGAATTATCACAATAATTCTTCCATGTTTTAAATTTAAGAGTAAATCCCCTTTGTTTGCCAAAAAATAAAGTTTGTTTAATTTTCATTAATTAAAAGATAAATTGAATGATTTATGCCTTCATTTGATAACCAGAAAAATTTAAATACACAACACAGAATAAAAAATAAAAAAAATCATAAGGCTGTTGTAAAAATAAATATTGATATATTAATTTTTTTAATGCATTCAAATAATTAGACATGCTAGCCAAAGAAAGTAGTTTCGCTTTGACAACGAAACACACAGCGTCTCCACGACATGGCGGCCGCGGCAACAACAATACTACAGCGAGAATAAAAGTTACGCCTTCTTTCTTTGCGTGAACATTTGGGCGGCGTTATTAAATTTAAGAGTAAATCCCCTTTGTTTGCCAAAAAATAAAGTTTGTTTAATTTTCATTAATTAAAAGATAAATTGAATGATTTATGCCTTCATTTGATAACCAGAAAAATTTAAATACACAACACAGAATAAAAAATAAAAAAAATCATAAGGCTGTTGTAAAAATAAATATTGATATATTAATTTTTTTAATGCATTCAAATAATTAGACATGCTAAAACACAAAAAATGGTAACAATAAAAAATAAAACGTTTAATAGGGCCCAAAACATGTAATTTTTGTTAAACTTTTAATAAATTGATGTTAAAGTGTATAAGTTTCATGATTTTAATTAATTAAACATGCTTTTTGATAATAAAATGTAATCATTAAAAAGAAGTCCAGAAAAATTAAAACTGAATTTGGGAAAAAATAAAACTGGTTTCGTTGGGCCCTACTTGCTCACCAGTGGATCCTCTGCAGTGAATGGGTGCCGTCAGAATGAGAGTCCAAACAGCTGATAAAAACATCACAATCATCCACACCACTCCAGTCCATCAGTTTGTTGTGAAGTGAAAACCTGCGTGTTTGTAATAAACAAATCTATCAACACGTTTTTAACTTCAAACCATTGCTTTCGGCTGAAATCGGTTCTAATGAAAAAATATTGGACGGCCTTTTATTTTTAGGAACTATTCCTTGCAGACTCTTATTTAAAGACACTTTTGGCTCACTTTTGTATTTTTAGTGTGCTTTATTACCAGTCACATTCACTCTCCCTGATCTTGCCTCCTTCCAACAGTTGCTCGCACTTGTAACCTCATCTTGATTGTCTTGGATGTTCTGAAGCCTCTCGGACACAAGAAGCTCATTGAACACGAGTTGGAAGGTTTTGGCATCCGACTCAACAAGCAACCACCAAATATTGGCTTCAAGAAGAAAGACAAGGGCGGAATCAACTTCACCGCAACTGTACGACTTCAGAGTGCTATTAACCCTCTATTGCATACATTTATAAAAAGTATAAGTTCAGATTTGAGTCCCGTTTCTTGAATAAAATTACCAATTAAAAAAATAAAACCACCATTTGGGCGAAACCTTTAAGCATATTAGCTGGACGTGTGTGAACATAGAAATTTAAAACTATTCATTTAAAATTAATCAGAGGTTTTAATTTATTGGAATATTTGTGAAATTGAGTGACTACATATTTCTATTAAAGCAGTTTATTATAGTAAACATTAGTCTGACACTAACTACTAATTGGCAGAATCTAATAAACTTTGTTCCTAGCTTAATTCAATAATAAATGGTAAATGCTAATAAGATAGAAACTTTAAAAGTGAATAATACAAAGAATCTTTTTTATGGAGTATTGCTGTGTTTATTATAACTTATTTATGCTTGCACGTCATTTTTTTTTTAATGTGCCTTTGTAATATTTAATCAAAAACATTTGAAATTTTTTTCACGAAAACATGGATCACATGGAGCAGCAGACCAGCAAAAGCTTTTTACTTGTTTATCAAGTCATTTCTTCATTACGAACCATTTTATTAACATCTTAGGCTTGCAGTAGAGTGTTAGTTTTCGCTTCTTAGTGTCATCAATCAGATCAGTCATGTTTACAGTTGTCATCATGCTTTTGATTTAGTGTGCTCAAAGTGAGCTGGATGCTGAGACTGTGAAAAGCATCCTTTCCGAGTATAAGATCCACAACGCTGATATAACCCTACGAAGCGACGCTACAGCTGACGACCTCATTGATGTGGTGGAGGGAAACCGGTAGGACCCCGTTCACGTCCTCCATCCTCAGTCATGCTCTCTTTAGAAGAGATATTTCACTTGGTTGTTCTTCTCCTCTCCAGGGTTTACATCCCCTGCATCTACGTGCTCAACAAGATTGACCAGATCTCGATCGAGGAGCTGGACGTTATCTACAAAATCCCTCACTGCGTGCCAATCTCGGCTCACCACCGCTGGAACTTTGACGACCTGCTGGAAAAGATCTGGGACTACCTGCATCTAGTGCGCATGTGAGTCACGTGTTCCTCTGAGCTCATTGTCGTGCGTTTTGGGATGGCATGCTTAGAATTTGTCCAGAACAACTCAACTCAGGAAGGCAGCACAATTAAGCTGCATACTTTCTGGAACCGCTTTCGGGAATGTAATGAAAAAAGTGATTTGCTGTACACATTCTATATTGAAATGTCACTTTCAGTGGAAATGCCTCCTGTGTGACGCGTACAGGAACATAATGTGCCATAATATATCACTGCCAGACTTCAGAAGTTTATAGTATGCACTATGTATCATAACGCCACAGCAGAATGTATAATAACCCTGACTGATATTCCACAGCTACACAAAGCCGAAAGGACAGCTTCCGGATTACACAGCACCTGTAGTACTTCCAGATGGGAAGACATCTGTTGAGGACTTCTGCTTAAAGATTCACAAAAACCTCATCAAAGAACTCAAATAGTAAGTGACTTAATGTTCAAGGAGACTCATGTTTTTGTTTTCACTTAGTAAAGGGCTGCATTGAAGCCATAATAAGTCAGTTAGAATGTAAAGTGATTGTGTTTCATTGTTCTTTTGTGTTGAGATCCAGAGAATAAGATCTGATTTAAATTCCTGATAGTGAAAGGCTCTGGTGTAATTGCAGCACTTGTTATCTTTATTTCCCACATGAGCACAGTAAAGTCACTAAACTCTTAAAGTCACTTCCAAGGTTACAGTGTACAGTGTGTTATTCCTTTCTTTTGAGAAGACCTTGTTCTTAAATTCAGCCTGTGAGGCCTTAATTTTGTTTCAAAAATAGCCTTGACATTGCATCTCTCGTACGTTGATAAAGTGATATTTGATACTTTTTAGATTTGTTCTTAAAGTTAGTCTCTTATTCATTTTAGTCTGTTTATAACACTGTTGTTTTAGTATTATTCATATGCTATTGTACTATTAATATTCTGAATTAGCTTTTTTAGATTTTCAGTTTAAATTTTTGGGGTTTTTTTTTTTTTTTTTTTTTGTAATTTTGTGCTTTTATCATTATTATTATTTTATACATTTCTATGTTTATTTCAGGTTTAGTTTTATTGCTTCAACTTATTTATTTTCAATTAATTTCCAAGTCATTTCTAATTTTCATTTAAGGTTTGCGTCTAATATTTACGTTTTACTTTAAGCATTATTTCAATTATCAAATTATTTGTAATAGTTTGTTAACAATAACAACACTGATTTATAAAGGAACAGAATCCAACACTGTCAAATTTCAAATGCCTTACAAATGTTTATTACGGTAACTAGTTTCTGCCAAAATGTCTATAGTTATTGTGGTTATTTGTACAACTCGCCTACATCTGCCACTGTTTGATGAAGACCCCCTAATTTATGATTTATTAAAGTGCCCCTATTATGCCATTTTTAAGGTTCCTAATATTGTTTTGGGAGTCTCCTATAATAGGTTTACATGCATGCAAGTTTAAAAAATGCTTTTGTTTTCTTAAAATTTGCATTTAGTATCAGCTCATTTTCCAACAATTCTCAAATAATTCATTCGAAGCAGTTCTAAGTTTCAGTCTCTCTAAACCCCTCCTTTCCATGAGCCTACTCTGCTCTGATTGGTCAGGTGGCTCAGTCTGTTGTGATTGGTCTACCGCGTGCAGCCTCATCTGTCGGAAGTGAAAGTAAAATGAATTTACTTTCACAGCATAAGGCGCACATCGTTATGATGTTAACCACACGAACAAGCTACAGTGTTTGAGGGTCAAGTTGTTTGCAACTGGCCAACGTAGAACATAGGCGGGCATTATGCAAATGTATTACCCAGTGACATGTAGCCGTCACGGAAGTGGAATTCCGAATTACTGATGACTCGTTTAGGTTGTTCAGAGTCGATTCTTTCTTTTGGGAGACAATAACTTTATCGTGACCTTTCGGCTTTGCAGTTTGTTTACATTCACATACAGCTACATTACACACTGCATGAAAGGCAGTATTTGAAATGGCATAATAGGGGCACTTTAATAAATATATTTTACATTTATGTATTTTATTGATTATTTTCTATTTAATTTTTTCAAATTCTATATTGGCAGAAATTTTTACTGTGGTACAGAAGCAAATACTGTTTCTAAATTATTATTTTTTTTTATTTCAAGTGACTTAAACCAAACGACCAAAGTCTTTATTACGCACCAGAATGTGGTGCAGATTTTTTAAAATATACCTCATCAGTGAAGGCATGTATGTTTAAGATTTAGTACAATACTCCTGTGTTGAAACGTGCCTAGCATCATGTCTCTCTCTTCTCTCTGCAGTGCATTGGTGTGGGGGTCGTCAGTGAAGCATAACCCGCAGAAAGTCGGCAAAGACCATGTGCTAGAAGATGAGGATGTAATCCAGCTGGTCAAGAAATAAACGAACTCTGATGCTTTGCATGATCATTACACTTCAAATAAGAAGCGATAAGACATTTCTAAATGCCCTGAAGGTTCCTGTGGCAACATTGTTGTTTCTCCATTTTTATTTTTGGACTCGGACAAAGTTTGATTGTAAATCACACAAATACATTCAGCATATTACACGTGTCTCATTCTTGAATCAGGATCACAAACTGCTTGAATGCAGTTATAGAATACATCTGTGGGCTGCAAAACAAAGTGAACTTCAATAAAACCCTAATATACAAATCCATGGATGTCTAAATATGACGCTGATGCTCGACACAAAACATTTGATCAGGCCTTTTTATTCAGTTGCTAGCAATGTTTACCTGATGAACAAAAATAACTGAGATATCTAGTCAGTAACCAGCACTTCACATGGTTTAGTCCAGTAGTCTAGTGGCTACATATTATACCCTCCCCCTCTGTGACTGACAATCAATCACTCCGGATAACCAGGCCACTTAGTGGATGAATCGGACAAGGAATGATACACACCCAGTCAGAAGCACTGGTGCCCCTAAATTGCCCCACTCACTAGGGACATTTGACATTATGAATGTGTGATGGGTGCTAGCTGCCCCAAAGGTTAATCAGCCAAAAAGCCTTTTTGTTGCCTTTGCATTTGAGTTAATATAAAGTCAAGAACACTACAATTAAAAAAAATAAAACAATTCTGGGTGTTTTAAGTACCTTGGGATAATGCATTTCCCACAGTCGTGGAAAACCTAGACATTTTGAATATTTAAGTGATTTTAAGACCTGAAATAATTATGAAAATGTATAAAATAGTATAGTGAATATGCCTATTTCAAGTTGTGTTAAGCTATTCCTTTGCAAGTAGTTAATCTTTGTGAGTACTTGTGAGAATCTATAAAAACGATTTCTTAAAATGCTTATTCAATAATCACAACATGGAAATTAATTTGTCAAAAGCTGTTGAAACCCTTTAAAAGAGCATTTGTGATAACTCTTTACGAATATTTACATCTATTTCACTATTTCTTTTTAGTTATTGGGCAGTCTACTTTAAGCAGCTGCGGCAGTGTCAAATCGTTTCTCAAATAAATCCATTGAAATTATACAGAAAAATGATCTACCTTTTCAAAACATCTAGAAAAGGCGATGCACAGGGCATTTCTTTGGTGTTCTTGTTTTTTTTTTTTTTTAAATGAATACGGTCTGGTGTTATTCAAAATGACTGATTAAAAAGCCTCTCGCCTGCCACCCTGTTCACAAAATAAAAGCTAATGTGGACAATACAATAAATAATTTTCTCAACGAAAGCATAATTGAAAGGTGCAGTAAGTTATCAATGAGAATTTAAAGCGCAGCATCAGCAAAAGTGTAAAGTCTGATTCTTCTGGCGGGGTTCTTGGGGATGAAATGGAGGCAGATTCAGGCATTGATCTGAGTCTATTTTTTAAGATGGTAGGGGCGTATGTCTATGGCAGAGGAGCCAGTGCTCACCCATCAAGCTCCGCCCTTCCCCCACCCATCTTCCCCTGCTGCACTTTCCCCTGTAAATTATAGCAGCACTTTAGCTAATGAAAGAGTTGAAGTCCGGGCACTAATAAAAGCCATTAAGTGAATAAAGCGCTTCCCCCTCTAACAAAATTAAAGAATTTGCCCCCTCCTCGAGGGAGGACTCTGTATTAATATTTATGAATTGCGGAACTGGACCTTCTACCCCCTCCCAATGACACGTACCCTGGCCCACACCACCCAACTTCTCTTCGGCAACCCACCTATCCTGGGTGGTATTGTGCGACCCCCCCTCCTGCGGGGCAGAGGGAGGGGCGGAGTATGGGGGGTGTTGGAGGAGAGACATCCTGGACAGTTTGCCTTCAGTTCGGCTAAGAGGTCCAGTCCAGACGCCCAGCTCAAAACAGAAGCTCCCTCAGATGATCTTAGTCGTCGATGAGGCGAGAACAAGAGGCACTGGTCTCGGCATGAAGATCTGCTTAGAGGACATCCATCCCTATGAGAACCTGTTGGAAGGTCCTCTTCAAGATTGAGGTGAGAGTCCTAAATGCATAAGTTGCTGAATGTCTTAACGGTTCTTCTTTTCTCCTCGCAGAGCTGCGCTGACAATTCCTTAGAACAGTTTCAGTGTACTTGAAGTTTCTTTTGCGCCTTTTGGACAAGTCTTCTTCAAGGTAAAGATTTTCAAAGAGTATTGTGCAAAAGGGGGACAAAATATGCTACTACTGAACAAACTGGGTAAGATGTAATATTTGCTCCAAATTTGTAACATGCTCAAAAAATAGATTCAAGAGGGTCAGTGAGACACCAACTGTACCATGAAACTGGTTGAAGAATATAGGCGTAGACAATGTCATCGTCCATTTATATTTTATCAACTGTTCTTTCTGGTCCTCACCCTTCATTCTCCACCAACATCTCCAACATCATACTTAATAATGTTTGTTTCCTCCCATTTCATCATGCTAAGTGGTTCAGTTGTCCGACCTTTAGAGTTGATTAGTGCACCCATCCTTCCCATTCCCACTAAAATGTCCCATGGGGCATGGCAAGTATGAGGGTAATATGATTACCACCCAGATGGATGGGCAGAATCTAGGTGGGTTTTTGGAAGAGATACTCTGGGATACCTTAGGAAGTGTTACCACAAGAGATTTTGCAGTAACAAGTTAAGAATTAGCCCTGATGTCCAAATGTTGTGGGATAGACGACACTGGCTGTGATGTGAAATAGACAACATTGGCTGCGAAAAAAATGACATTGGTGGTTTATTCTTATTTGCCCATAGAGCAGTCTATTTGAGCAAGTTAAAAAGCTGGGGAGCTATTGATGTCCCTTAACAAGACAAGCATCACTTCAACAAACTCTATTTCTATAGATTTTTTAAAAACCTCTGAACAATTGAATGACAGCAAACCCATGTGATTACCAAGCCACTATCGTTTGTTAACCCCCATTCTGGAGTTCTCTTGAGTTCCATTTCATTATTCTACTGAAATTTTAGAAAATTAACAGCTTTGTCGACTGGTCATCAGGCATAGATAGTAGGGAGGTGTTCGATTTTCGGAGAGGGTGGGGTTTGACGCAGTTTTTGCGCAGGAAGGGCGGTGCCTGCGAATCTCTGCAGTGAGAACGTGACCTATGACTAATCTTTTTTTTTCTTTTTTAAATTTTGCAGACATCCTTAGTCACCGTCTATCACGAACACCTTTTCCACCGTCTCCTATTGTGTCGCTCTCGGTAATCACCTGCAACAACCTCTATGATATTGCTCTTCTCGATTTCCAGTAACTTCCAGTTTCTGGAAACCTGAATACAGTCTTTTGGAGAACAGATACACCATCGAAGGACGGCTGAAGAAGACAACTTCTTGATCTTTTGCTGGTCTTTTTGAATTACCTTCACCCAGTGATCTATGACTTGTGGTTCCACCTTATGTAGACTTGGAGCCTCGACCTGTTCCCAGACGACCCTCATTGTATTCTGCATGATTTTAAACAGCATTTTAATGTACATGGACCATTCCATCTTGTCTTTTGTGACTGATCCACAACCTGAACAAGTTTCTACTGACTTCACGACTTTGCGCAGGACACCATTGTGCTTGATCTAACCATGCAGTTCCCTGTCCATGGTTGTGCCAAGCACTTTGGAGACTTGTGTGCACTTTCTTCCAGGTTTTTCTTACTGTTCTTTTCCTCTTAGATCCACAATCTAAAGAATCAAACCTTGTGCAACAGTCTGTTGAAGTGTAACTTTTTGTCCCAAACAAGAGTATTTTAAAGAGAATAAAATGCATTATGTTTCGTTTGTTGATTGTGACATGATCATTATAGCTAGAAAAATGAGTGCAACAGTGAGTGGAAATAGTGACACTGTGGTCAAAATAGTGTTAGTTCTGTTGCCAACATGCACTTCCTCAGCAAAGCTGATGCCATGGCTTGATATTTCTTTCTTCATGTCCTTTCAATTTGCTCATACACCCGAAGCCGTAACCACCATAAACAGAAGGGAGAGATATATAGCCTACCCAGCCTCCCCAATATTCAGAGTAGGTCTCAATCCACATGGGGATTCTTTTTAATCAGTTTTTTCTTCATTTTTTACAGCTGGTTTGAAAGTAAATTATGAAAAATGTCCAAGTCCAGTTGCATGCTCATTCGTCATAAGAAAATGTATGAACAAACTTGGCACATCAGCCACCGTTTTCACTTCTGAAACAAAAAAATATCTGGCTATAAGACAAAAAGACTTTAGTAATGTAAGCCTTGTTCGAAAAAAATGCAATCTTAGATGCAGTCAGGAGGTCATGAAGATGGGTGGCGCTCACTGCAGAGCAGCACTTACAGTCAGTCTCTAGATGAATGAATCACTCTGTTTTACCGTCTGAGGTCAAGTTAGGTTGCACTGCTCAGCTCCAGTCATTTTCGAAGTAATGGACTCCGCTCGGAGTCGTGTCATCTGTTTGCCTGTGCACAAGTGTTTTATTTATTGAATCTTAGGAGATTCGACCTCTTCACGAGACCAGCTCACATTTTAGAATTACTCATAGCACTTTATGGAGATTTTGAACACTTTTAATTGATTCACTGAGGGGTTTAAAAAAAGATGCATATCAACCATAAAATGGATGAATGAATGTCTAACTATGAATGTAATCAATCAATAAATGCTACAGAAGTCCAGCCAATGAAAATGCACTACAATTGGAAGTTCAATCATGACTACCATTATGTATTTTATCAATATACACAGATACTGCAGCCAGTAGTCTGGGTGTGATGTGCATTTTGAACGGGAACAAAAGTAACATGCATGACTTGACTTTTACATTTACTTTTAAAAGAGAATGTCAATGGCGTTTGCTTGTGCAAAGCTCACCGACACGATGACCTCGAAGGTGTAACCGAGGCTTTGCTGTAATTTAGGTTAGAGGTTTATTTAGATCACTAACCTTCAATAGGAGAAATGATAATACTGATAATACTTAGCAAACACCATTAATACATATCTAGACTATTAAGTAAATGCAGTCTATCTATGAAGTATGTTGTTGGACTTACATTTATTCTGTTGTTCCCAGAAGTGGCTTCATATGATGCTTAAAAGCTATTAAAACATCAGATTTACTGCCCTGTTTTTGAAGGTCACAGTCATCGATACTATGCCAACATGAATAAAAACGAAACAAGACTCAGAAATGATTTCAAATTATTTTATTGTCACCAATTAATGAAGTAGGTGGATCATTTTCACATTAGAGCAAAAAACAAAGTCAAGCTCCTGGCGTCTCAATCATTCAAACATACACTATTTCACTTGAGAACACAGGAGAACACTTCTAGTTTAGATATTAGAAAAAGTGAATCAAGCACATTAAACTGTGGTTGAGTTTTTATCATGATGCTTTGACTCAAATCATAAGCGGAAGAAAATGCACTTTTCAGTATACTAGTGTATATCTGAGTTTTCAACATGATGTTTAGATGAAATGGCAGAAAACATGGTGCTCAACAACCATATTCAGGATGAGTGGACTAATGTAATTTGCATGGAAATAAATTGTGTTACTTTTGGGAAACGGAACAAGACATGCTACTGGGATATTTGTATTTGTATTAAGGAGTAAAAAAAATAAAATAAAATTATCGTTATGCAATATTAGCACAGTACATAATTTCAACTTGTATCTCAGTTAGTAAAAAACTAACAAAAAACTTTTTCCAATGTAATGTACAAATCAAAACTTTTTTCTGTGGTAAATGTCAATAGAGTGTAACATCTATAAATGTGTAATATTTAATAAAAGACCCTTTGACTGACCACTGTGAACAATAGTTTTAAACATGAAGCAAAATCATAGAAAATGATCATCACCACCTTTAATAATTTGTATTATTTTTTTTTCTTAACAGCAACAACAACAACAAAAAAAAATTTTGCTGTCTTTTTCCCTTAAACACACTGGGATGTAAAAAGGGCAGTTCTATCTAGATGTTAAACTTATTTACACAAATATATTTAGGCCATGTCTTTTTATGATGAACACTAACAGAATGGTGCGACAAGGGTATTCTGACTAAATTAAAGAAACAAGGACATAAAAAAAAAAAAAAGATGGAATTCATTTCATATGGAACAATAGTGAACAGGATGCTGAGGTTTACTTACACCTTCAATAAAGAGCAGATATTCAAAACGGAAAGTCAAATGCTTGATTATTATGGATGTCATAATCAACTAACTCAACGGTGCATCTTTGGGACCATTCACATTTCAAGTGCAACATAATTCCTTTGAAAATTATGCTATTTAGTTAACACTCATGTAACAAAAAATGTCATGCCATTATCAAGTGCTAACCTCATTTAAACAAAGGACATCTGGATGTCATACAAGAGTATATTTGCACATCCACCAAATAAAATCTGGGATTTGAAAGATCTGCTTTGATTTCAGATGTTCCTCTGCAAAGGCCATAAAGATAAAACGGACACAACAAGATGCATATACCTTTCCTCAGATGATTTACATACTTTTTCTCCACAAAGCAAACTGTAGTGCTACTGTATGTATAACTTCACTGGTGTCACTACATACATCAGTATGAAATAAAGGTCAAACGATGGGACGGAGACCAAAACAGGACAACAATCTAGATTCAAGTCTGCAGGTTGATCAAAATCAGTGTAATCTGCATCAACAAGCTAAGTTTGACTGTACCAATTCTTTTTTTTACTTTTTTGAAGTAAACATGTATAACAGACAATCCCATTAGAGTGGATTCCCAATCACAATAAAACACCCCTAATTCTTTGCACTTGCACAAAATGCATCCTGCAGTGAGTTCGTATAGCGACTTGCACACTGCCCTTCCACTTTCATTACAACATCGAGTTGTAATGAACAGTGTCCTCATTTCCTGGAGTTCAGAGTAGAAAAGATGCATTATATTTCAAACAGCCCTCTAGAGCGCAGGAAGAAGCGGAGCCTGATCATGAGGATGTTGCGGTTGGCATAAGACACACCTCTCTTGTGTTTCCAGAGGTTTTGGTGATCCTGTGAAGGCTGTTTGGGTTTTACTGGCAGTGAACATTCACACGGTAAATGAGGACGATGGCGACTCGATCTGGTTCAGCTGAGCTCATCACAGTATAAACTGGAAAAAAGAACCACATAGTGAAAAACAAAAGTGGCTTTGTGTGCACAAGCGACTTCCTGAAGTTGAAACTGGTAGGGCGTGTGCATGCTTCTGTTGTTTTTCAGCATCTCAACAGCATGATTGATTCTGATGATCGTGATTTAAATGCGGAGTGAAATGCTGCTTGGCAGGAGAATCTACAATTGATAAATGCCATTATTTTGGCTCATCTCAGCAGTTTGGTTAAGATGCACCCTACAGAAAGAGGAAGCAAACTAACAGCTCATGAAATGGGGGGTGTGAGCGCTCAGTATGACAGCTAGTGCAGGACTGGCATAGATGAATTTTGGGAAAAGATGGTTTGAATTTCTTTGTGGTTTCAATTAATGACCCCGTAAGTGAAAAATGTTCTGTTCCAGGTCATTTTTCAACAGTACATCAATCGCTGTGGCCAGACACTCAGGCGTAGATCTGACTCGGGCCACCGGCGTGAGCGTTATCAGCTAGTCGTTCTTGGGTGGGTTGGGTAGGTTTGATGATATTGACATAGTCGTGAACACCGACGTCCATGTTTTTAGCTCTGAGAGCAGCGGTGTGAAGCTTCTCCAGGAAGTCTGGCATGCCTGTGAGATAGAGAGGAAGTGAAATCTTTGCGAACAGGTGTCAAGAAACAGCAGCTGCAGAAAGGGCAGAATTCATGAACGACTTTCATGATGGCAGCCAATTCATCTGTGAAATTCAGAGATCCTCATTATGTAAATATTGTCTGAAAAAACTTGTTAAATTGTCTATAAAAAAATAATACATGTATACAGCAAAATTGTGCATGACTCAATTTCTAAATTCTAAGGAATCTAAGGAAAAAGCTATAAAATTACTCAAAATAGGGGCAAACATATAAAAATCATATACAATGTGAAACATATATAAGGTGAAATATTACAATTTAAAATAACTTTTATATTTTAATATATTTTAAATGTAATTTATTACATGAATTTTCAGCATCATAACTCCAGTCTTCAGTGTCACATGATCCTTCAGAAATCATTCTAATATACTGATTTGCTGCTCAAGAAACATTTCGTATTATTTTAACGAATTATTTTATTTTCGTATTATTTTTAACTTTAGTGACATCACTAACCCCGATGTTTACATAAACCCTGCCCCCGTAACCATGCAACTACCCGTAATGGTAAGGGGGCGTGACGTTTCCAGACAACGTGCACTCGGCGGTTAGCGAATCACAACACACTGGGCCAGCTGACCAATCAGAGCCCGACTGCGTATTTCTGAGGGAGGGGCTGAGGTTTAGGAGTAGGTGTGGGGGAGGGGTTCGGAGGAGCAACAATAATGTACAGTATGTGGAAAATAATGCAGTGTCACATGATCCTTCAGAAATCATTCTAATATACTGATTTGCTGCTCAAGAAACATTTCGTATTATTTTAACGAATTATTTTATTTTCGTATTATTTTTAACTTTAGTGACATCACTAACCCCGATGTTTACATAAACCCTGCCCCCGTAACCATGCAACTACCCGTAATGGTAAGGGGGCGTGACGTTTCCAGACAACGTGCACTCGGCGGTTAGCGAATCACAACACACTGGGCCAGCTGACCAATCAGAGCCCGACTGCGTATTTCTGAGGGAGGGGCTGAGGTTTAGGAGTAGGTGTGGGGGAGGGGTTCGGAGTAGGTGTGAGGTTAGGATTAGGCAATCAGGTTGCGACTTCAACAATGGGGGTAATAATTTGGAAGGGGGTCGAAATTGGACACAATAGGTGTTGTTACATTTTTTAAATTTCAGTATCAACTTGGTACAAAAGTACTAATAGCCTACTTTTGACATCAATCAAAATGATTTGTTAACAAGTTACTGAATTAATGTTAACAAAGCTGCTTTCCACTTTACTACAAACATTCATCACAAGACGAAATGGCATCATTCAAAATACTTCTCTTAAAGCTGACCACTGGATAGAACGTTAGAAAACACATCAGTGTTCACTGTCAGAAGTCAGTAGTGATGCTACTGCTACTGAACACTACTTTAGGATGCATTATAGAGAGGCGAGATGAAAAGAAAACGCCATGTAAACTTTTCTGAAAACAGTCAGTTCCCCTCATTATTATATTAAGGATTTTCTTCCAATATTTTGCGCATCATGAACAGAGAGTTTGCTCTGCCAGCTACAGTATTTTCCCCTCTTTGCATTTGTCCTCAGCGTCTCTGGCCTCTGTTAACGTCCCATTTACAGACCTCGTATTTCCACACAAATTACATTTTCAAAAATGCTAGCAATACAGTTTGTGTGCAAGTCCGGAACAGAGATCGGCTGAAATAAAGCAAAAGAGCTGTTCCGATTTATGGCTGTTCGAACATTTTCTAACATACATTTTTTTCGGGCCAGTGGCAAACTGTAACCTTCTTGGCTAAAGGAAAACACAATTAAATTTTTTAAAAATAATAATTTTCCAGGACAGCAACAAGATTTTCCAGGACATTTTACATTTTCTCTTATTTTCCATGTGTTTTCCAGAACTGGAATATTAGTCATCAATTTTCCAGGTTTTCCAGGACGCGTGGGAACCCTGATGATACATTTTTCCAGAATTCTTTGATAAATAGAAAGTTAAAAAGAGCAGCTTTTTTTTTTTATTAAAATACTTTTCTAATATTACAAATGTCTTTACTGTCACTTTTAATCAATTTAATGTGTCCTTTATATTTATGTGCTGTAAATTCTCTCAATTCCCCCAGCACTGCCAGGTGTGAAAAAAAGATAATATTGGACCCTGGATACAAGTCCAAATTGGAGCGCATATTAAAAAACAAAGTATGAGTGCACAAAACAGATGGCTCACCGCTAGACACCATCCAGCTGACGCAATAGCGAGGGAAGACCGTCTGGGGATCATCGCTGTAAGTCAGCAGGTAATCAAAGCCATTCTGTTGAGACAAGTTAACTAGCTTAAGACTGCAAACTAAGACCAACCGCAGACAGACTGACACACAGGAGATTCCCTATTCTCACCTCGTCAAATGACCGGTGTGGCCGGATGACCATCTTGGACTGGTAAGAGTGAACTCGGACGAACTCCTGGATCTCTGGGACACTGGGGTGTTTGATGGCTCTGAACAGAGAAAGCAAGCACACTTAATATAAAGGACACACTTCAACCAATTAACACCAATTAAAATGTCACTAAATAATTCCTATAAAATGGCAACAACAGTTACCTGGAGACTAAGATCATTAAGTTGTTCTCCACGTCAACATGATATCGGCGCACATAGACATAGTCTCTGGAGTACATGGGATACTGCACAGGAAAGGCCAACAAATTATAACATTAATAAGATTAAGCTTAAAAGCTTTTAAATCTTCAGTCAACTAGTACTAGATCACACTTCTGTTAATTCGACTCAGCCCATTAACTGCCCACTGCAAAAATCACAAGGATGTTTTCTTGTTATGACAACAGGCAGTGGAGAACTTGATTCAAAGCTTACTGGAAAATGCGTGGCCCAATGAATGACCTCGGTGCCTGTGTTGACATCCCTGTCCACCACTTCCAGTTTAATAACCAGTGCATCCCACTTCTTTCTGTACTCTGTGTCCAACTAGAGTAAAGGGAAATATCTGGGAGAGTCTAAATATAACATTCAAATACCAACAGCAGATACGAACCACACACACACACACACATATAACATCTTTAACAAATGGAGCGCAAGGCAGGTGACGCCTGAAACATGTAACAGGGTTGCCAAGTCTCGCATCTGGTGTGAAACACACGCGCTGTCTTATGCCACCACACTAAATCTCACACCAAATAACAAGACAACACAAAATGCACTTGAATGATGCTTTCTTCAGCGCATAACTTACATTTTACTCTTCTATTCTTTTAATCGTTATGAGTCACAAGCATATTTTCAAACAAGTGGAGCGCAACAGAAAAATTAATGCAATCATTTAGATTAAAATATTATGGTTTTCATTACATATTTGTTGTTGAAAATGAAATTTAGGTCAAAAAGTATATTTTGTAGGAACAGTAACTGGAATCTTATAAGAGTCCCTTACATTTACAGGAAAAATAATGAGAGTAACATGTTATTCATGT
The DNA here is from genome assembly GCF_001515625.1 of Sinocyclocheilus rhinocerous. NCBI lineage: Eukaryota > Metazoa > Chordata > Actinopteri > Cypriniformes > Cyprinidae > Sinocyclocheilus > Sinocyclocheilus rhinocerous. The sequence continues at coordinate 2,599,247 of NW_015651641.1, forward strand.
GTTCAGAGGAGTAAATGTGTGCCTGCAGAACATTTGACAGCTGACCTGTTAAAACTTTTTCTTTTTCTTTATTATCTGTAATTTAGTGATTCTGCTTGCTTTTTAAATTATTATTATTTATAAATTGCTCCACATGAAAAATGACTTGCCGGTACTCCTCAAGTAATAATAGGTAAACAGCATGCAACTGAGTATTGAAAAGTTTCTTGTACAAAATTAACATTCAGTATTAAGATGAAATTAATAATGAATGGTTGCATCCTCAAGATCTCATACAGGCACCTGCGACTGGTTCAGGCCATGTCATCAAAATCTCACTCCAGCCAGGTAACCAAAGTTGGCAACCTTGCATGTAAGTCTATGGAAGCTTGAGCAAATCTGGAGCCGACCATCACCCAACACAAACGGTACATCATACAACTCGTTTTACTTTGTCTTGCTGAAATAGCAAAGTAAAACTCAAAGCAGTTAATACTAAATTATTTAGTACCTGAACATTGAAGAACTGCCGGGGGGTGACGTCTGTATATGAACCAAACACTGTAACAAGAGAGCCAGACATGTAAATCTGTTGTTTGAATAGGATTGGACAAACGGTTGGCCCATGGTAAAAATACACATTCAAGTAACACATAAATATACAAAAATTAATGACTAATTAATGACACAATAAATATATGTTGTTTTACCGTTTAAAACATACCCCTGTATTCAAAAAGATGGCTACCCTGGATAGGCCTCCTCCAAACCCTGAAGTTCTTCTTCTCCATGACCAGCTCCCAGCCTGGATCCACATACACGGCTGTCTTTGGGTTCACATTCTGGCTTCTCACCGACTCCAGTGCCTGCAGCTCCCACGCACACCTAAAGCGCAAGTTCAGACGAATTGTGCTTTATTATTGTGCTTTAACCACAATAATGCGTAAACAAGAAGATAAAATGATACCAAATATGCTACAAACATGTTCAAATAACATTTGGCTAAAATGTCATCAAAACCACGCCCTCTAAAGCCATAACAGCCAATCTGAGGTCATAACACCTCAACACGAAAAGTGATTGACAGCTAGAGAGCGTTTCTGATTGGTTAATAGAAGGGCTATGCCTGTTTTGTTTACAAAGCTAAGGCCCGTTGGACTGTAGACGCTTAACCAATGTGAATATCAGATAATGGGGGCACATTATGCGTCTTATTCCAAAATTACATATAGCACCACATGAACAGTCCAGAAGTGAGGGAAGTACCTTTTCAGCTCATCATCTCCAATCTTCTCGTCTTCCCACATGAAGACTCCAGCCAGGGCTGCTAGGAGTTTTCCAGTGGGGGCGTGTTTGCTCTGCAGGCGCCGCCATATGTTGCCCACGAGTGTCCACCTGCTCCTCTCAGAGTACAGGTTTGAGTACAGCTCTCCGATCTGAAGAGCCCTTCTCAGCCTCTGGCCTGTCACAAAACTACAGTGGTTGGCGAATATAGACAATAGTCTCGCCTTCTTCTTTTCGTCGCAGGCCAGCTTGTTCGTTCCCCTTCCTGCTTTTTGGAGCCATGACACCAGCAGGCCCACGCGCTCACCCAGCCACGACAAACTCCACGATTTGCTACTTATCGCACCACTTTGTTTAAAAGTGCTGAAGCTTTGCAGTCGGACCGCTCTGGCCCCTATATTGCACACAGGGTGTTGCTGGACGGAGGGGAACATCTTTGTTTCTAGAACCACGAATCGATGATATCTAGATTTGACTTTGAAGTGCACTTTTTAGCTAAAAAACAAAGATTTACTATACAGATTAGTTCCCATGTATGTAGAGGACTGAGACAAGTGCAACGCAATGTCAATTTGACATGCACTAGCGATTATCTTGCAATTTAAAACGACAGGTTTTAATGGACAACTAAAATGCACGAGAGCAAAATATATATATATTTTTTGTATTCTCATCTCACATTATGAGACGCTATCATAGTAATTTACTAGATAAACAAACAGTTCGATATTTGCTAACAACTGCAATAACAGATCAACTAACGTTAGCTAGCCAACATTAAATGACATGCGACCGCGGGCAAACTGTGATTAAATCAACGACAACAACTCGAATGTTTTAAACGGTATGTCATACCCGGTATTTTATAACAGCTAAACTGATTTTTCGTATTCCTATCCTTAAATTAATCTTACTTTTATCCTCGTGCGTTAGCTTCATGCCCTCACACCTCTCAGTGCGAGTTGCGTCGAACTTGCTTATTAGCCACGCCCTTCTCCGTTTTTACGAGTTTCTATTGGCTGTCTCTTAAATTGAGGATGCACCTCTCATTCTAATAGGGTAATATGGCTGTCTGTCTTCGTTGGTCGCCACCCTAGATCAACCAGCAAGTTCACATGACTCACCTTAAATCAACCCATTGGTAAAGGTCCTCAACAACTTTAAGGTTAAACAGATTTACCACGTTAGTCCGTGCTGTAACTATGAAATAATGAGCCACTTATTCCATGCAGAGTAATCAGAATTAGGATAAGTAGATATGTACACCTACTAATTATTTAGTATTACCACATTATTCGTCACATTTTGGAGTAATAGTTAAGTCATCAAAACTATTAAGTAATTTATTATTTAATAAATTCATTTATTAAAATCCATGCGTAGACAGTCTATATGTGTCTACTAAACTTCAATCTATCTATTTTTCTATCTATCTATCTATTCCACCTTTATTTTACCCTCTAACTCTAGCACTTTCTATTCTATTTTAATTCTACTTTTTCTATATCTTCTTTTTTTTATTAAAAAAAAAACACTAGCTTTCTATTTTTTCTATTCTATCTACTTGTTTTTCTTTGAGTGTGTGTGTGTGTGTGTATTATATATATATATATATATATATATATATACACCTTGCTACGTGTACTGCGTTAGGCTAACCGAGACTTGTCATTTGCACTTATATATTGTTGCTCTTTTGTTAGTTTTGACTGCTTTTATTGTCCTCATTTGTAAGTCGCTTTGGATAAAAGCGTCTGCTAAATGACTAAATGTAATGTAAATCTATCTATCTATCTATCTATCTATCTATCAATGGCTACCCTGGATAGGCCTCCTCCAAACCTGAAGTTCTTCTTCTCCATGACCAGCTCCCAGCCTGGATCCACATACACGGCTGTCTTTGGTTTCACATTCTGGCTTCTCACCGACTCCAGTGCCTGCAGCTCCCACGCACACCTAAAGCGCAAGTTCATCTATCTATCTATCTATCTATCTATCATATATCTATGTATCTATCTGTCTGTCTGTCTATCTAGATATATTGAGCCCATTCAAATAATAATTCCTGTCTTTATTATTTCACATGGGCAATAAATGCCCTATCTGAAGTACATAAATCCTATGCTCCTGAACCAGGAAAGGGAGAAATACTCCATTGAAGTAACTTTTTGCTGTGGCCACGTGGGGGAGTTATAGCACAGCTTGCAGCATCACCTTCATTGAGCTTCATCTCAGTCTATCCCATGACTTCCGATAACCCACGAAAGGAACTAGATAAAATTAGTGTCACAGGAGATGCAAATACGGGAAACAAGAGACGCCTTTGTAATCTGACAGTTGAACACATGACTATTAATAATCACCAACAGACACCAGTTTTATCTTAATATATACACAATGACACGTTGTCCCTTTTTTTGAATAATTAAGAGACTGTATTAAAGAAACAGACTCGACTTAGATATTTGTGAACACATTTGTGAATGTATATCCGCACTCTTTTTCTAAATCTTTTTATATATAGTCTTATTTAACTTCTTTAACGTCAGAGAAAATAAATACCAAATCAATTATGAAATAAAAAAAAAAACAATTACTTCGTACAAAAAACATTATTTTAAAGCATCTGTAAACATCTGAAGTTAAGTATTTTTAGGGTAGGTGCTGCGTAAAGTCTTAAATTAATATTTAAAATGCCTGGATTCTACAGATTTTGAATTTTCAGATTATACAGTCGAACAGTCTAAGGTTGGGTTAAGTAAACACCTTTTTTTCTCCTGATATCGCCAAATAAGGTTAGAGGGCGGGGTTTACTGTTCGACGCCACTATCCGCTGAAGACGGCCCCGCCCCCACAGTCGGATGATATATGTGTTGCCTGGACAAGCAGGAACTCATAAACTGAAGCCGGTTGAGAGCGGTTTATTGCCAGTTTTTCTTTGATTTAAGAACTTAAAACAACGAACAGTGTCTTGTTTGTAGTCTTAAGCTTTGAATTTACTTTATTTATCCGACGTTAGTGCTTAGTTAGAAGCGAGAGCGTTTGCTATCTCTCACCTCACGCGCGCGGAACGCGGCTACGGGAAGTTGACTGGGCGGGCTGCAGTGTCAAAAATATCTAAATCGACATTTATCGACAATTTTGTTTGAGTGGTGAGTAAAAACTATTTTTTTCTTATTGTAGTTGGCAGTGAGTGATATTTGTCTTACTTTCTCATCGACATTTTTCCGTTGGCTAATTTGAACGGTTAGAATGAGCGCGAGCTCTGGCTTTGTCAGCTGACTCGCGTGGAAAAAAAACCGCCAGGATCTCTTTACGATTAGTTAACACCACAGTGCCACTGATATATGTTGTTTTATGTATACAATTTTATTTTTGGGTTATTTTGGTATTTCAATAAAGTAATTTTGATTTATAACGTTATATTAGTTGTTAGCGGGTGTGTAATGAATGACGACACGTGTAGTGCGGAGCCGGCGCGCACAGGAAAAATTGATATCGCCTTCTTAAACTAAGAGCCTTACAAAATTTCTGCAACGAAGTAGTGTAATATTTTATTTCAATATTAATATCAACGAATTTTAGATGTTTAAAACGGTCGTTTTTAGGGTTGTTCTCGAGTAATGTGGTTCCTCAAGCTAACGTTAGCGAGGAAGTGCGTGTCTAGCGCGAGCGGGGAGAACTGGCTCAAACAGCCCTGGAGTGACAATCAACCGCATTTCATCATGGATTTTCTGCGTTTCTTTGCCAATAAAGGCTGCATTGCAGGAATGTGCTGGAAAGCCACATGACACCAATGCGCTGACGGCTTAATTTGAATACTAGTGTCCGTTTGTTGGCTCAAAGTGCTGCCTTCTCGGGCTTGTAAAACAAAGTGGTCCAATTGACTTTGATCACTTTTTTTTTTAGTTTTTTTTTTTAAAGGGGTCATATGATGTTGCTAAAAATAACATTATTTTGTGTGTTTGGTTTAATGAAATGTGTTTATGCGGTTTAAGGTTAAAGGGGTCATATGATGCTGCTAAAAAGAACATTATTTTGTGTATTTGACCTTGCTATATTGTGATGCCTTGTCAGGCCGGGGTGACGAGACAAAAACATTAAAACCCATTATAAACGAGGCATTTATATTGTGACCTTGAACGTGTTGGCTTGATTATTGTAGTCATAAGCCATCGGTTGTAGTTCGTGCATAAGCAGTTGCCATTTGGTGTATGAGTTTTGTTGTATGATCATGCATGCATTCATTCTGTGTTCTCGGTGCGCCCCCTTTTTTGTACAGTGAAAGAGTTTTCTAGACCTTCAGCTCCGCTTTATGCAAAAAAGTACTGCTAATAAATGCTTTATTGTGTAATAGTCTTATGTCTAGGGTTGGGTATCGTTTGAATTTTATCGATTCCGATTCTGCTTATCGATTCTGATTCCTAGAGTGTTAAAGACAAGTAAACAGTCAGTAATAAGATAGGAACAAACAAATCAATTAGCAATATCATAAATAAAAACAACTGAAGTACAGAAACTGTAATTCAAAGTTTAAAAACACTGCATAGATTTATTTTCATAAATAACATAGATTAATCAATTAAAGTTATTAAATATATTCAGTCAAGATCAGTGAATGATTTTCTGTTGTTCTTTGATTAACATTAATGACAGGCAGCGTGTTTATTAGGCTGCTGTCTCTTTAACACCGAACGCACGCAGATCTAAAAATACTGTACATGTGTGTTTTCTTTCTCATCTGTTTACATTCATGTAAGACAAAAACGGCTGTGTTTATGATGATATACTGACTTAGTTTTCTGCATATTGGTCGACAAATATGAAAGAAGTCAGTTTCGGCCCGGAACAACCTTTTCTACAGTGGAAATACACCGGTTCGAGAACAGACACAAACCGGGAACCCGTACTGCGACCTCTGTTCTCTGTGCTCGCGCTTGCGCTTTGTGTGCGCTGCACGCAAACAGGGCGCAAGTTCTTTCCGTTCCTGCACTTAAATCGTTTTTAATCACATTCAAATGCGAACGCAGGAATCGTTAAGCAGAATCGAAATGCATGCGTCTTATCGAATACCCGATTCTAAAATGGGACCGGTTTTCGATACCCAACCCTACTTGTGTCCAAGTTCTGGCCCCTCTGCAGTGAAATTGTTGCGTAACATGGGAACCTTCCCACTTACTCCATTTTTTTTTTTTTTTTTCCAGGAATGAGCTACCGTTCACTCACTGAGTCTGTTGCACAATGGATGTCCGCTCTGTCTGCCTAATTACCCAAGCCAAAACAAACCGTAACAGATCTAGTCTATTCAGAGGATAGCAATAGGCCCTCACTCCACCCTCTCCCTTAACGTTACATATCAGTTTAGAACAGAGCAGTGCAGATTCTCTCTCTGGTGTCTGGATTGCTTTGATTTGCTGGTTTAGCAAAGGGGCGAAGGTAGGTCTGAGGCAGAAAACAGATTTAGAAACACTAGTACCTCAATTATCTGGGGATTAAAATATCCAGTGTGCTGCTGCTTGATATATTTATACATATTTGGTTCTCTTCCCTGTAAGATTGTGAATTATTTTTTCTGTATAACTTGAAAACCATCAACGCACAATGGTGTCGACAACTCTGGCCACGGTAACGATTTTGACTACCCTTGCCGCTCAAGTGAATCTGTCGGATTATCTATGGCTCCTAATCGTAGGGTTCATCATAGCGTTTATCCTGGCCTTTTCAGTGGGTGCTAATGACGTTGCCAACTCGTTTGGTACAGCAGTGGGATCAGGTGTAGTTACGCTTAGGCAGGCCTGTGTTCTTGCTACTGTATTTGAGACTCTGGGCTCTGTGCTGATTGGAGCCAAGGTCAGCGAGACCATCCGCAAAGGCATTATCGACGTGACCATGTACAACGGCTCAGAGCACGTGTTGATGGCTGGATCAGTCAGCGCTATGTTTGGTGAGTAGTTTATGAAGCTTAATGCTATTATTAATGAATTTTTTAATAAGTAAAATTGAGGTTTCTCTTTTTATGTTTTCATTGCTCTTAAGGCTCTGCTGCTTGGCAGTTGCTTGCCTCTTTTCTGAAGCTTCCCATTTCTGGGACCCATTGCATTGTGGGAGCTACCATTGGCTTTTCACTGGTCGCCAAAGGTCAGCAGGGTGTCAAATGGCTGGAGCTTCTTAGAATTGGTGAGTCAGCTGCATTCACAAGGCCGTTTCATTTGTAGTTGCACTTGTGTGAGTATTACGTTAGTCAAGAAACTGGAGATGTGTTTGTTTCTTTACGTATCGTTGTTCTTTGTTCTCTTACAGTTGCTTCTTGGTTCCTCTCACCTGTCCTCTCTGGCATCATGTCTGCAGTTCTTTTCTACTTTGTTCGCATATTCATCTTGCAAAAGGTAAATAAATTGATACTTTCTTTCAAACTTGGATGTAGAAAGAGAAGAATAAGATCGCACCAAAGCTGGGTGTTGGCTAACAGTCTGTACTTTGTTCTTTGCAGAAAGATCCAGTGCCCAATGGTCTGAGGGCACTGCCATTCTTCTATGCTATTACAATGGGAATCAACCTGTTCTCCATCATGTTTACTGGAGCACCGAGTAAGTATTGCTCTAAGTCTGCCTTTTGCATGCCCATTAACACCCTAACCAGATGCCCAAACTCTGCCAGACTGTGTTTACAGTGCTTAAGGCAAAGCAGTGTTTAACCACTGGGCTCTGGAGAACTCAGTGGAGCACTCATGACGCAGGCATGTGGGCCTTTATTCATGACCTCAATCAGAGTGTTTTTCCTTCTCCATCATAGGAGAGAAAAAACAGTGGAATAAAGAATTCATGCCCATCAAAATGAACCATCAGCCACCGTAGAGAAAGCACTCAGTGTTTTTGAGTGCCGTTAACTGTTGAGCTCTGAATACTTTTGCCTTTTGAATTTGAAACCCTATTAAATGAGCAACCTTTGCTCCTTTTTGTTTTCTCTTATCCACAGGACTCAACAATTCAAGAAGTCAACTGGCCTGGGCCGTTAAATGAGGCTTCAGGCCAGAGTATGACGCAAAATGCACCCACTGAGTGTGTACACATATGCACTTCCAGGCGGGCGCATTTTACGTAGGCACAGCAAGGTGCAGCATACATACACACATTCACATAGCAACACATACCTTCGGCTTTAGACATCCTAATGCAACATGTAGGGCTTTAGAGAAAGTTATTATTTGGGCAGTCTATAGTTAAGCAAGTTAGTTATGGGAAGTCAGTGTGTTTTTTTTTAATAAAGTCCTTAAGTCAAGTACATAAAATTAGTACGATTAAGTTTAATTGTTACAAAACCTTTTGACTTATTAATGTTAAATGCTTAGACCATTCAGATAATTTGTAGTGGTTTTCATCTGACACACTGAGCAGTTTCTAATCACTTTAAAGATTAATAGTTTCTCAAAATGAAAAGACTGTCCTCTAGAGCCCATTTAATCATTCCAGTGTCACTTCAGGACTCTGAATCAATCAGAATGAGGTTTCTCTTCAGCCAAATTCATCAGCTGACACACATCATGTGAGCTGTTTGAGTGCATCAGGACAAGGACATATATCCTCACAATCTCCCACACCAATTCAGGTCGACGTAGTTTGTCATAGCAGAGACATCTTAGCATAAGCTTATCCTGATCTTTGGCCACACTTAGTGACATCGTCACGTCATCTGCTGTTGGATTAGCTTTAAAGGAACCAGATCACCAGACACAGTCCCTTTATTCCTCCCACTCTCAGCTTGTTTAAGGCAGTTCACTCAGGTTCAGTTAATTCAGAGCGTCTCCCAGGACAGGACAATACCGGCACTCACCGGGGAGGAGGAGTGGGGGTGAGAGAGGCATCCGGCATGTCATGATTTGTTGATCAACCTCCTTCGTCTTCTGAAGGGAGCTGAACGCAGGCACACATGCCCTGTAAAATTTCAGTCAGTATGTAACTAGGTGGAGTTTCCTTGAAGCGGTGTGTTTGCGCTGATACTTGGAACACCTTGTTCTTCTGGTTTTGTTTTAACCGTTTGTGCAGTATGAAGGTGACAACACATTCCAACTCGCATACTGTACAAAAAGTTTAATCCATTTAAACTAGTTTGGCATGTGATATATAGGTGTGATATGCACATCAAGTCAGTAGGGATGTAACGATTAACCTCGAGCTGGTTGAAAATCGATTTAAATATGTGACGATTCAAATCGGTTGAGATGCTAAACAAATCGCGATTCAATTAGGGGAAGGAGTTTATATGAATGTATGTCTGAGGGGAACTTACTGTCTTTAGAAAAGTTTAGATGGTATTTTTTCTTTTCCTCTTGCCTCTGTATAATGCATATTAAAGTTCATAAGTGCAGCACTGCTTTGTTTACAGCGGAAACCAGGAAACGATTTAAGCGCCACCTGCTGGCCGAGAGTGAATCTGCGTCTCATTCAGCTCCTCTGCTGTTTGTTTCATGCAGATATTTTTTATGCATAGTTTCACAAAACTGAAGTCAAACCATTCTGTTTTTGCTTAAAATTTCGAAATTATGCAATGTAATTTGTAATGTAATGTAATTTGGTTGCCTCTAATTTTAAATGTAAAGAGCCCAGACAAAGACTTATTTTGTTTATATGAAGAGATTTCTTTTATTTGTGTTACTTATTTATTTGATTTGGGGCTTGTTTTAATTTCAATTTAGTTTTGTTATTTACATTTACATTATATTTAAATTTTGGTATTTAGCAAACGCTTTTATCCAAAGCGACTAACAAATGAGGAGAATCGTTACATCCCTACAAGTCAGGGATCCACTTCTAATAATCCCCTTTCCCAAACATGGTGCCTCTCAACACTGTTAATCATGTTCTATAACCCACCCCTGCACCCAGTTTCAGCACACAGACGTACGGTCATTCAGCAACCACAGTGCCTGGAAAGTTCTCCCCATGCAAAATACAGATGACGCATAAGCCCTCTTTCTGTTTTTAATGTTAGCAGCCCTCAGCATTTGAGACCCGAGTAGGCGAACAATTATTTGTTTGTTCTAATTTCTACTCTGTTTAGTTAGTCAACTAGTTTTCAAAATAACTCCTCTTAAAGTTTGGAATACTATCATGCCCCAATTTACTATCTTGAAGAGTCTATACTAGTTGCCAAAAGTCAGAGCCAGTCTGCAGTTTCTGGGCAGGCACAGTTGCCATATTTCAAAGAAAAACTCGTAGTGTATTATTGGCACCGTCTTCAGACTAAGATTCCATCCAGTCAGAGGAGATATTTTAAGTAATAATTAAAAGAATAAAAGAATATTTTAAGCCGATTTTAGAATACATTGTTTTCATTTGTCATGCGCCTCCTAGCAACAAGGCACATGTTTTGGAGTTTGTTGTGTTCACAACGATTTAATAGTCTGGTAGTGTGTGAACCTAATCTGTTACTGTATTATACATAATTTTTTTTCTGTAGCCATTTAGAAACCTCGTCAGGCGTCTGATGCCTAGTGTTTTAAAATCTTTTCAGATTTGAAGTTTTATAGTGTATTCTGGCTTTTACTTGTATTATTCATATTCCTAATTTAAGAATAAGGGCAATGATGATTGGCTACACCCTCCCGCCCCCAGTACTTCAATGCTTGTTTTCCAGTCTGCTTCCCCTTTGGAAAAACAGACAGTGGGGTGTTTTGGTTGCCCTGGGGATACAAAGCAAACACGAAAGGCAGCAATAACAGACTTTGTGGATTTGAAACTGAATGTTTATATATTTGGCCAGACTTATTCAGCATGACTCAAAACAGTTTACAGTGTCAAAAAGAACTTTTTGTTTAAAGTAGGGCTGCAACAACTAATCGATAAAATTGATTATTATCGATTATGAAAATCATCGACAACGATTCTCATTATTGATTAATCGGGTCTGCCCACAGTGCACGTCCAACGGAGTTTACATACTTGTC
>NW_015651641.1:2612933-2613476 GCF_001515625.1 Sinocyclocheilus rhinocerous
TAAAAATTTTCCGCCATTTTGAATTTTGTCAGAAACCTACTTTTGCGAACTAGTCCTAGGTTTTTCACCCGATCGGAACCAAACCAGTGCAGAAATGTTCTTTGGACAGTAAATATCAAAAATTATCAAAAAAAAGTTGAAATTTCAACTCACCGTCGCTTAGGGACGCAAAAACGTCTGTTAGGGACGGGGCCATTTTTACTAAAATGGCTATAACTCCTGAACGGAATGAGATATCTTCACCAAACTCGGTACACATGTGTGCAAGCTCAATCTTTGGTCAAAAAATAAATAAAAAAATTTCAGTTCGCAGTTCTGCCACTTGGTGGCGCTATAAGATGAAAAAAAACTAAAAATGACTATAACTATGCAACCATTGGTCCGATCGACTTGAAAATTGGTATGCAGTGTCTTCGTCCAAAGGGGCACAAGTGTCCATGAGGACATTCGCATATCTCAAAAAACATGGCTGCCATTGGCCAAAGAAGTTTAGGCACCTATTGGACAAGGTTAACGGAGGTCGATCAGAACAAAACTTGGTAG
>NW_015651641.1:2613960-2614102 GCF_001515625.1 Sinocyclocheilus rhinocerous
GGACCATAGGTGGCGCTATAACAGTTAAAAAGGCCTCAAAAACACAATATTTGTATAGTGAATATAGTAAATTTGTAGAACATGTTCATATATTCACACATACACTAGATCTTCATATCATATGATAGATCTGATAGATCTC
>NW_015651641.1:2614553-2615587 GCF_001515625.1 Sinocyclocheilus rhinocerous
AGCTATAACAGGGTCATTTATAAAAGGGGAGTAGCCACACATTCCCAAAAGCCTATAAAACCTAAATGAAAACTCAAAACTTTACGAAACTTGGTGAAAACATGTGACAGAAGACACTTAACAAGCATGCGAAGTTTCATGGAGATCGGAGCATAGTTGGCGCTATAACAGTTGAAAAGGCCTCAAAAATACAATATTTGTATAGAAAATGACCTCAAATTCTAGATAATGTTCATATATTCACAAAAACACAAGATCTTCATATCGTATGATAGAACTCCTCATTCTGAACAACTTTACCTCTGGGACTAATAATGTCAATCAAATGGTTCATTAAATATTCACAAATATGTTAAAAACCTGCTTTTGCGAACTAGTCCTAGGTTTTTCGCTCAATCTCAATCAAACCACTGCAGCGCAATTCTCTGGACTCTGTAGATCAATAATTATCAAAAAAAAATTGAATTTTGTCTTTTGATTAGCTATAACAGGGTCATTTATAAAATGGGTGTAGCCACACATACCCAAAAGCCTATAAAACCTAAATGAACGCTCAAAACTTTACGAAACTTGGTGAAAACGTGTCAGATGACTCCTAACAAGCATGCGAAGTTTCATGGAGATCGGAGCATAGTTGGTGCTATAACAGTTAAAAAGGCCTCAAAAACACAAGATTTGTATAGAAAATTACCTCAATTTGTAGAACATGTTCATATATTCACACAAGCACTAGATCTTCATATCATATGATAAATCTCCTCATTCTGAACAACTTTGCCTCTGTGACCAATGTTGTCAATAAAACTGTTAATTAAATATGTGAGATTATTTAAAACACCTACTTTTGTGAACTAGTCATAGATTTTAAACTCAATCAATAAAATCAGTGCAGTACTATTCTCTAGACTCTAGGTCAATAATTATCAAAAATTTTGAACATTTGGATTTTTAATATATAAACCAGTCATTTTATAATATGTTCTTTACATAGTGTACCCAAAGGCCTATAAATCATAAAAGAAAGCCTACAACAT